>NC_142480.1:18597575-18900606 GCF_049115385.1 Moschus berezovskii | reverse complement strand
TATTTCCATAGTTAGAATATAGAATATATAGATAAATACAAAAATTATAATAAAGCTACATCAACCAAATATGTATATAATGTGAGATAACTCTAAGACAGAGCATTGGGGAATAACATTTGATTGAGGGGTGATAATGATGGTGGTGCTACTGAAGAAAAGGAAAGAAGTAGGGAAACTAAGAAAATAATATTTCAAAACCCAGGGATATTGAGAATATCAAGATATCAATATTTCAGAGCTCTTTCTTGATGAGAACCTAACACTGCCTCAGATTTGAATGTAGAGAAGTATATAGGTAATTGAGCACAATGAATTCAGGGTTTGTTTGTTTTAATATGATCTTAGATTCTGGAAGACTGAGAGGTGATATCCTGTAAATAGTAAGGAGCTTGTCTACAAAAGGAGAGGAGATATTAGAAGTAGAGAAGATGGCAGGAGATATGGAAGTCACGGAAGAAATGGAGAGGACCTGTGGTATCAGTACAATTTCTTATCACACTGGGGAAGCAGCGAGTTAGACAGGGAGAAGTTAAACAAGAGAAAGCAAGCTGGGTAGCTAATGGTGCAGATTGTTTTCCTACGATGCAGATTTTTATCCAGGACACAGGTAGATGTGTGTATGGGACATGGATGAGAAGACAGGATTTTTTCCCATACTTATCTATTTATCTATCCCTTACAACACATGAGTTAAAAAGAAAGTATGGTGCAGCCACTATTAAAAACAGTATGAAGATTTTTCATGATTAAAAATAGAACTAGCGTATAATCTAGTAATTCCACTTTTGGGTATTTACTTGAAGAAAATGAGAACATTAACTTGAAAAGATACATACACCCCTCATTCATTGAAACCTTATTTATAATACCCAAGATATGGAAACAATCTAAATGACCATCTATGAATGAAAGGATAAAGAGAATCTGGTATATATCCAATGGAATACTATTCAGCCATAAAAAGGAATGCAATTATGCCAATTGGTAACGACATGGATGGATCTTGAAGGAATTATGTTAAGTAAAATAAGTCAAACAGAGAGAAACAAATGTTGTTTGATTTCATTTACATGTGAACTATGATAAAAACAAACAAAAACTAGCTTATATTTATATATACAGAGAGTACATTGATAGGAGAGGTCAGAAGAAGGAGATAGTTGAAGTGGGTAAAGAGGGACAAAAGGTATAGACTTAAATAAGTCATAAGGATGAAATGTACAGCCTGATGCCTATTGTTAATAACACTGTATTGCCTATTTGAAAGTTGCCAAGGAAGCAGATCTCGAAAGACCTCAACACAGAAAAAATATTGTAAATATATAATTAGCAGATGATAACTATATTCTGTGGTTATTGTTTTATAGTATATACAAATTCAAATCATTCTGTTTTATGTCTGGTACTAATATAATCATATATGAGTTATACCCCAATAAAGACAAAAGAAGAAATTATAGTGAAGATAATACAGTCATTACAACTGAATGAAAATAAGCTTACCACATATCAAAATTCTGGAATAGGGTGGAAGAAGTAATTACAAATAAGTTTATAGCATTAACATGATTTAGCTTTAAAATTTTTGAAAATAAACAAATTCAGCATTCATCTCAAAAAACTAGATATATCTTAACAGAATAGTCAAAAAAAGTAGAAAGAAAAAATTCTCAAAGAGCTAAAAACCAGGGATCATTGGAGCATATAATCAAAATCAAGAGCTGGTTCTTAGCAAAAAGAGTAATAAAATCAATGTGCGTCTAGTAAGCATAATCAAGAGAAAAATGAAAACAATAATTATGAGAAAAATCATATTTAAAAAGATGACTTCTTATCTCAAGAAAAATAAATCATAAGAAAATATTAATTTCTTAATAAATAATCATAGAAGAAATTGAGCTAGGAAATAAACCTACCTGCAACAATGACTCATGCTCCAGCTGGTATTACAGGTGGTTTTACAAAGCGGTTAAGGAAAAAATAACCACCAGGTAAAACAAAATCTAAGACTGATATTAAAAAAAAAAGGAAATTCTCCAACACAATATTTAAGGGCAGAATAAAATTTACCAAAATATCAAATTACCAAAACAGGGAGAGGGTATATCAAATAGGAATCTTTCAGATCAATCTCAGTGTTAGTATTATATATCCCTTTAAGAAATCACCTAGATAGTATATTAAAAAGCAGAGACATTACTTTACCAACAAAGGTCCATCTAGTCAAGGCTATGGTTTTTCCAGTGGTCATGTATGGATGTGAGAGTGGGACTGTGAAGAAAGCTGATCGCCGAAGAATTGATGCTTTTGAACTGTGGTGCTGGAGAAGACTCTTGAGAGTCCCTTGGACTGCAAGGAGATCCAACCAGTCCATTCTAAAGGAGATCAATCCTGGGTGTTCATTGGAAGGACTGATGCTAAAGCTGAAACTGCAATACTTTGGCCACCTCATGCAACGAGTTGACTCACTGGAAAAGACTCTGATGCTGGGGGGGATTGGGGGTGGGAGGAGAAGGGGATGACAGAAAATGAGATGGTTGGATGGCATCACCAACTCGATGGACATGAGCTTGAGTGAACTCCGGGAGTTGGTGATGGACAGGGAGTCCTGGTGTGCTGTGATTCATGGGGTTGCAAAGAGTCGGACACGACTGAGCGACTGAACTGAAGAAATCACCACCAATTTAGCAGTTTCATATAATGTAATTTCTAAAAGTTTTGAGGGTCCCAAACCCAACATGGGTCTCACTGGGATAAAATCAAAGTGTTCCAGGACTGGAACTTCCCATCTGGAGACTGTCAAAGAGTATCTGTTTCCATGGCTTTTTCTGCTTCTCCAGGTTACCCATATACTTTGACTCCTAGTTCTCTACTCCATTCTGACCATCTTTGCATAGTTACTTTTCCCTTTGACCAGAGCTGGGACCTTTACAGATCCATGTAATTAGATTGAGCCCACTTGGATAACCCAGGGTACCCTCCCCATTTCCAGATTCTGAATCTCATCATACTTTCTACTTTGTAGAAAGTCTCTTCCATTTGAAACAACATAATCACAGATTCTGAGGATTAGGATGTGGGTATCTTGAGGTAAGGGTGAACATGATTCTGCCTAGTGAAATTGTTCAGTTGTGTCCGACTCTTTGTGACACCATGGACTGTGGCCTACCAGGCTCCTCCATCCATGGGATTTTCCAGGCAAAAGTCCTGGAAAGGGTTGCCATTTCCTTCTCCAGGGGATCTTCCCAACCCAGGGATCGAACCCAGGTCTCCAGAATTGCAGGCAGACGCTTTACCTTCTGAGCCACCAGGGAAGCCCCTTGTGAATAAAGAAAAATCTTAAAATTTCGTCAGTCCTTAAATAACTGTGTATCACAAACGTATTGAGTTCACCCTAGGAATGAAAGCATACATGACATAAGAAAACCTATAATTGTAATACATCACACCGATAAAGAAAAGAAACAATAATCCTAATTGCGGCGGCTGCGACGGTGCACGAGCGAGCGCGAGAGAAGCTACCCCACGTCCAAGGTCAGGGCCAGCGGCCGAGAGGAGCTACCCCACGTCCAAAGTAAGAGAAACCCAAGTAAGAGGATAGGCGCTGAGGGAAGGAGGGGAAAGGGACGACAGCGAATGAGATGGCTGGATGGCATCACCGACTCGATGCACATGGATTTGGGTGAACTCCGGGAGTTGGTGATGGACAGGGAGACCTGGCGTGCTGTGGTTCATGGGGTCGCAAAGAGTCGGACACGACTGAGTGACTGAACTGAACTGAATAATCTTAATTGGCACAAAATTTTTTAAAAATCAACAATCATTTTATTAAAAAAGAAAATCACGTACTGGTAAACTAAGAACAGAGGGAATTTTATTTTTGCAGTATGTTTACCAAAATCTTGTTATACATACACCAGATACCTCTGGTTCTGATTCTGACATCCCTGTGACCACAACCCTAGTTTCCAGCGGAAGTGGGGTTGAGAGTTCTGCTTTGGATTTTCCTCTGCGCTCTCTTCAGTATCTTGCCTCAAACACATGCCTGATGTCTTCATTTTCTCCTCAGGCTTCCTCCAAAATTATAGATTCTAGTGAGAATGTGCAAAGTCCTTGCACTGGTGCAGATTAATGACAATTAACATCCCTGGGGCAGTCTTTGACCAAAGGAAGATGAGGGTCAGACAACTATTGAAGACATTCTGTTAGCTTCTAGAGTTACTAGCAAAATTGAGTCTCATTGCCGACAGCAGTGACCTCAAAATGTAACCTTTATTTTGATTCTTTTCCTTCACTTTTTACTCTCCCCAGTACCTTATTCCAGTTTCCTGGGGTCACTTTTCAAATAACACCGCTGTGGAAGTTGTCTTATGCTCTGCTTTTTAGGAATCCAAGTTAAAACAATTAAACAAGGTGCCCTCATTCAGTCAAGGGTCAGTATGAAAACAAACTATCTCTATAACCCTTAGTTCTATGAAGAACATTTTAAAAGGTGAAATGGTCACAAGCTTGTAGAGAAAAATGAAAAAAAAAGCAAGCAAGCAAACAACAACAACAAAAAACAAGAAAACATGATGAAGCCACCAGAAATAGCAGCCACAGGGTGAAGACTACCACCCCAAAGTGGCTAATACTTGAGGGACAAAGGGAAGAGATGGAGTTATTCAAGATGAAGATCTGGGGCTGTCCATTGACTCTTAGACACAACGTAGGATCTCAGGGAGTTACCACAGAGAGAGCGGGGTAGCTGGTAAAAGCTGGGATTATAGAGGAAAGAAGTTGCTGCTGGAGATACACTACAAACCAGAGAGAAGAAATATATAAATATTCTTTGGTTCTCTTTGCCATTTAATCTAATCTCATCTCAGTGTCCAACTTTGGCTCAAGGGAAGGTATTAAGTAGTTGGCAAAGAAGCCTGTGAAATGTAGTTTGCAGATTTCTGTGTACAGAGCAGAAGAGAAAAGGAAGCTGCAAATGGATCTAAAAGCAAACACACAAATTGGGCTTATCCAAGCAAATAAGAGGTTAAGAGTGGGAAAGAACTAATCTCATTTCAGATGATTTGAGTATCTATGTAGAGAATCCAAGGGAATTGGTAGATTAAAAACAGCTGTTAGAATTACTGAGTGCATAGCAATTTTGCTAATTACAACAGCACAGTAAGAAAATGGTACTTTTATAAACTTACAGAGAACAGAAAAGAGCCATTATACAAGATAAATGTTAAAGATAAGAAACCTATGGATAAATCTAATAAAATTCTATACAGAATCAATGGAAAAAGCACAAAATATCATTCAAGGATAATTACACTAGAAATATTAAAGGTAGTGTAAGAATATTTTGTGTATATACCTCAGTGAAGAAGCTATTTTAAAAGACAATAATACATCAGTACCTATTTGCAGAGCAGAATAGAAAGCCCAGATGTAAAGAATGGACTTGTGGACATAGGAAGCCAGAAGGAGGGGGTGAATGAATCGAGTAGCATTGACATATATGCAGTACCATGTGTGAAATAGATAGCTAGCACGAAGTATAGCACAGGGAGCTCACCTGGATGCTCTGTGATGACCTGGAGGGCTGGAATGGGAGGGCGGGGAGAGGCTCAGGAGGGAGGGGTTATATGTATACATATGGCTGATTTGCAGTATTATACAGGAGAAATACAACATTGTAAAGCAATTATATTCCAATTTAAAAAAAAAAGACTATTTCCTTCCACAAAGCATCTTGTAGTGCCACTGATAGGAACGGATATTAGGGAGGAGCTGGGTACATGTCTAGCTCAGGTAGGCTTTATTTTTTTCCATAATGTTATAAATATTGGTGGGTCTGGAAAACATGAATCATCAATGGGGTCACAGTGGATAGATTGGTAAGGAGAGAGGAATCTAGGGTATAGGAATCATTATTAAGTTCTAGAACGTAATTTTGAACATTGATATAGAATTAAGACAATAGACCAGTAGACGAATAAACATTTTTGCTAAAATTTTATTTAATAAATAATCCTACATGAATTTTAGTAATTTGGTGGCTACTTCAACTACTTAAACTTTGATCTTAATTACTAACATGGAATGAAAAAAAAAAAAGACTGTTGTCATTCTTTTATATGGATTTTTGTCTTTATGAGACATACAAATACTACTCTTAAAGCCAGGTAGAAAGATGTACACGATGCTTTTGTGTTTGGGGGGGCGTGGGGGGAATGCTGCCTTTTTGCTTTTATAAGTCTGAAAGTTGGTGCAAGTAGGCCAAAAATAAAGTAGTTAAACATGTGTATGCAAAACAGAGAGAGAAGGGGGAACCTGTGATTACTACTATAAGGAGTCAGAATAAAGAAACCATTAGAAGCAAGGAAGGAAAGAAAGAAAAAATAAGAGAAAAGAAAAAGGGGAAGAAAAGATCTTTCAGGCAAAGATACCCGGGCATTATAAAGGATAGATACTCTATCTTGCATTCTCCCTACAGTACGCTCACTACATTGGAAAATCTTGTCTTCTCCAGAGTGTTCCCTCTCCTAATTTCTCTCTTCCTATGAAGGAACTCAAGGCGTGATTCTTTCAGATGATGAGAGGTTTTGCTGGTCCATTCTGAAGCGAACACAGAAGTTTCCTATAGGTGAAAAAAATTAATAGAGGGTATTATTTTCTGTTTTCCTCTTACAAAGACTGTCAAATGATAATTAACTTGACAAATATTACAGAGAAAGTGAATAAAACTGCCAGAGAATGAAGTCAGAGTGGCTATTTAGGAAGCATGAGACAGAGAAGATCTGCCCAAAGGTGAAACAGAGTACAACAAAGCAAGATAAAGCTTGAGAGAAAGTGCTACATTGGAATAAAATTAGTTACAGAGGCTGAGTTATTAAGAAAAAAGAAAACATTCATAGCACAATACCATGATTTCTCCTTTTGAATTCACAGGACATAGTAACCTTGGCTTTTCAATTGTAGAATATTTTAGACTCAGTTGTAATGGATACGCTCATTCATTCTAAAGTATCTATTGAGCACCACACTCCTTCTTAGGGCATGGTAAATACAATGATGAAGTAGACACAAGATCTAAGCTCTCATAGGTTTCAATTTAGCAATGGGCTTTATTTTTCAATAATACAGAGAGGTAATACAATATAGTAGTTAAGACAGACCCAGTTTTTAATGCCAAAGCTGTCAATGAGTAGTTTTCTGACCTTAAGCAAGTTATTCCACTTGTCTAAGCCTTGTCTACATATTTGTAAAAGAGGGATAATAATATTTAGCTCACAGAGTTGTTGGGAGTATTAACATTGAATGATGAATATATAGCAGTTCTCACAGTGCCTAGAGCTTAATATTCATTAAATGTTAGCTTATTGTTATTGGAATTTTCATTACTATGATTTAGTGCATATTGTGATGACTAAATTGTATTGAACAAGCCAGAAACATTAGACATAATTCATAGCTCTACCTGCATTTGTTAGCAGGGTGTGGAGGGAGGGAAATAGAGGGTAAAGGATAAGTTTGTATAAGGATAGAAAGGAAAACAAAAAAAATTTTGACTTGGCTTTGTTTCCAATAGAGAAGGAAGGTTTTTAAAAAACTTTTAAAATGAGTCATGTCAACTTTTGTATCAGTCAGTCAGTCAGTTCAGTCGCTCAGTCGTGTCCGACTCTCCGCGACCACATGAATCACAGCACGCCAGGCCTCACTGTCCATCACCAACTCCCGGAGTTCACTCAAATTCATGTCCATCGAGTCAGTGATGCCATCCAGCCATCTCATTCTCTGTCGTCCCCATCTCCTCCCACTCCCAATCACTCCCAGCATCAGAGTCTTTTCCAGTGAGTCAACTCGTCACATAAGGTGGCCAAAGTATTGCAGTTTCAGCTTTAGCATCAGTCCTTCCAATGAACACCCAGGGTTGATCTCCCCCAGAATAGACTGGTTGGATCTCCTTGCAGTCCAAGGGACTCTCAAGAGTCTTCTCCAGCACCACAGTTCAAAAGTATCAATTCTTCTGCGATCAGCTTTCTTCACAGTCCAACTCTCACATCCATACATGACCACGGGAAAAGCCATAGCCTTGACTAGACAGACCTTGGTTGGCAAAGTAATGTCTCTGCTTTTTAATATACTATCTATCTTGGTCATAACTTTCCTTCCAAGGAGTAAGTGTCTTTTAATTTCATGGCTGCAATCAGCATCTGCAGTGATTTTGGAGCCCAAACAAATAAAGTATAAATGTAACCAAATAGTAATTATGATCCTGAAATGTCAATATTTTGCTCATTTTTAGTAGCTGGTGTTACATAAGGAGCTGAAATACCAAAATTTTCTTGTGTTTCAACTTAATGAATCAACAAATAATTAATTTCAATTTTATAATATTGAATTTCTGAAATATAATATATACTTGTGATTGACTAAATTTATAACTATCCTGAATTCATTCATAATCAGTAGTAGCAGTCACAAATTTGCTTTTATTATGCTATTATTAATGATAGTTTTAAAAGTATAGGAATGAAGATAATACTTTATGTGACATCTAGTCTTATTTGATTTAATTGGAGATATGGACAAAAACATTCAAGTAGAAATTAAAATTTTAATATAAAATTGCATTTATTATATTACTCCATGAGACAAAAATGATATGAAAAACTTTCAACTACTGTCTCTGAGGATCTTGTACTTTCAAAGATTTAACTTGAGATATAGGACAGTATTTTCTCCCTCCCTAATGAGACTAGTGCCTCAGGGCAAGTATAGAAGCCTGAAATACTGAATGAGTTTTATCTGCAGATAAATTACACTAAACACCCCCCTTTGAGCTTTCATTTGATGTCTGTTTCTCAAATAGAACTGCCTATCTTCAAAAAAAAGTTTTTGATTTGTTGTGATCTCGTATATATTTGTACTTATTATTTAATGAGCAAGTTCAAATTTTTTTAATAAACTAGCTAGGTTAATTCACAAAGAAGTTATATCTATTTCTAGAAATTCCACCATATGTATGTGTGTGTGTGTGTGGGTGGGTGGGTGTAATTTAAATGATTTAAGATTATTTTTTAAGTAAAAATGGAGGTCATAGTTTTAAAAATTATGTAAGAGGAAGAAATTATTTTGATCTGCCCCACTGCAGCTAAGTATCTCAGAAGTTGTGTGCTGTAGTTTCTGTGAACTCCTGGGATAAGATGATAAGCAGCCCTGATTTCAAGTATAATTATTATCATAATCAAATCAAGTATTTCAAATCTTATTAATCCATTTGGAATGTGAAACAATAGTATGCTATTTTAGATACTCCCAAGGGTTTCAGAAGGGAGAGCATGTTGTTACACAAATAATTCTTCATCTTCCCGTGGAAGACTTTCCTCAAATGTCTTCATTACAATGTCAGCCATCAGGGGAGTAAGCTTTGGTGCTTCAAAGTATAAAATCTTCCTGGAGAGTAGAGAGAAGCTTACACCTGGGGAGGGGTATAAATGAAGGAAGCAGAGTGCATAAGTTAATCATTAATTCATGGAAACAGAGTGTACCCAGTTTTTTACTTCAGCAGGAATTTTATTAACAAGATTAAGATAACTTAGTTTAGTGTAATGCACCTGATTTTTTCAATACTAATTACAGACTTATATGAAGAAATATGGGATTCCCTGGTGGCTCAGATGGTAAGGAATCCACCTGCAATACGGGAGAGCTGAGTTTGATTCCTGGGTTGGGATGATCCCATGGAAAAAGGAACAGCCGGAAAAGGGAACCCACTCCAGTATTCTTACCTGGAGAATTCCATGGACAGAGGAGCCTGGCAGCCCACAGTCCATGGGGTTGCAAAGAGTCGGACATGACTGAGTGACTTTCACTTCACTTCACTTTATGAGGTAATAAAAAGAGACAGAAGAGATTGGAAAGTAAATCGGACTAGAAATATTTCCAGTGAGAAAGGATCATGTATCCAGAATTGCTGATATTCCCAACTCAGTTAAAGTAATACTCAGCTAAAGTATAATACCTTGGTGGCTCAGATGGTAAAGAATCTGTCTTGCAATGCAAGGATCCCAGGTTCAATCCCTGGGTCAGGAAGATCCCCTGGAGAAGATAATGGCAACCCACTCCTGCATTCTTGCTGCAGAATTCCATGGACAGAGGATCTTGGCAGGCTATAGTCTGTAGGGTTCCAAAGAGTCAGACGTGACTGAATGACTAACACTACATAATAGTTTTGATGCACTATTTTTGCTCAGTCATTAGAGAGTTGATGACTCTTAGACTAGGGTAAAGTCAGTGGAGACAAAAACAAGTATAATTGAGTGACATAATTATGACCTAATTCCATACCTACATTTGCAAAAAAAGACCACCATTTTGGAACAACAGATATTAATTTAATGTCTTTGGTTTTAATAATAATGGATAGCAATTTCCATTTAATATTATTAATCATAGGAGAAGGAAATGGCAACCCACTCCAGTGTTCTTGCCTGGAGAATCCCAGGGACAGGGGAGCCTGATGGGCTTCCGTCTATGGGGTCACACAGAGTCAGACACGATTGAAGTGACTTAGCAGCAGCAGTAGCAGCATTATTAATCATGGGCCCTTATTATAAAGGTCCATGTGGTAAAAAGCATGTGGTAAAAAAGATAGAAGTATGCTGTATAAAATAGCCTTAAACTTTTCAAATTAAAAGTAGAATAAATTAGAGCTGTCTTTTAAAGGGAAAATATACTCTTCATCTAAAAGTTAATAGAAAGTAGATATAAAAATTGTCTTATGTTTGCATAAGGTTCAGTTTATCAAATCTTTAATACACACACTTCTTTTGTTTTCTACAACCATATGAGACTTTTATTTTTACTAGTATCTTTTTATATTTGAATGCTAAATAGTTATGTGATGTTTTCAGGAATGATTTTTATAACCATGTTTTTTGATATCAAGTAGCTTAACATCACATTTACATTTTAATGCATTCAGTCTTTCATTCCAAAACATCTTTTATTAACCACTCCCTATGAGGAACGCTGGGCTGGAAGAAGCACAAGCTGGAATCAAGATTGCTGGGAGAAATATCAATAACCTCAGATATGCAGATGACACTACCCTTATGGCAGAAAGTGAAGAGGAACTCAAAAGCCTCTTGATGAAAGTGAAAGAGCAGAGTGAAAAGGTTGGCTTGAAGCTCAACATTCAGAAAACAAAGATCATGGCATCTGGTCCCATCACTTCATGGGAAATAGATGGAAAAACAGTGGAAACAGTGTCAGACTTTATTTTTTGGGGGCTCCAAAATCACTGCAGATGCTGATTGCAGCCATGAAATTAAAAGACGCTTGCTCCTTGGAAGGAAAGTTATGACCAACCTTGATAGTATATTAAAAAGCAGAGACATTACTTTGCCAACCAAGGTCCGTCTAGTCAAGGCAATGGTTTTTCCCGTGGTCATGTATGGATGTGAGAGTTGGACTGTGAAGAAAGCTGATCGCCAAAGAATCGATGCTTTTGAACTGTGGTGTTGGAGAAGACTCTTGAGAGTCCCTTGGACTGCAAGGAGATCCAACCAGTCCATTCTAAAGGAGATCAATCCTGGATGTTCATTGGAGGGACTGATGCTAAAGCTGAAACTGCAATACTTTGGCCACCTCATGCGACGAGTTGACTCACTGGAAAAGACTCTGATGCTGGGAAAGGTTGGGGGTGGGAGGAGAAGGGGACGACGGAGGATGAGATGGCTGGATGGCATCACCGACTCTGTGGACATGAGTTTGAGTGTACTCCGGGAGTTGGTGATGGACAGGGAGGCCTGGCGTGCTGTGATTCATGGGGTCGCGGAGAGTCGGACACGACTGAGCGACTGAACTGAACTGAACTGATACTGCATGCTGAATATGCAAAAAAAAAAAAAAGTCAGATAGACCATAAAAGATTACTATTTAGGAATGGAAGATAGACATCTAAACAAACATAATGAAATAGCATAGATCCTTTGGTATCAGTTCAATTCAGTCTCTCAGTTGTGTCTAACTCTTTGTGACCCCATGGACTGCATCAGGCCATGCTTCCTATCCTTCATTATTTCCCAGAGTTTGCTCAAACTCATTTCCATTGGGTTGGTGATGCCATCCAACCATATCATCCACGTCCCCATTCTCCTTCTGCCTTCAATCTTTCCCAGCATCTGAGTCTTTTCCAAGAGTTAGCTCTTTGCACCAGGTGGCCAGCGTACTGGAGCTTCAGCTTCAGCATCAGTCCTTGCAATGAATAATCAGGGTTGATTTTCTTTAGAATTGACTGGTTTGATATCCTTGCTTTCCAAACGACTCTCAGGAGTCTTCTCTAGTAACAGAGTTTGAAAACATCAACTCTTCAGCGCTCAGCCTTCTTTACGGTCCAACTCTCGCATCCATATATGACTACTGGAAAGCCATAGTTTTAGCTATATGGACCTTTGCTGGCAAAGTGATGTCTCTGTTTTTTTAATACTGTCTGAGTACATCAGAGCTTTTCTTTCAAGAAGCAAGTGTCTTTTCATTTCATGGGTGCAGTCACTATCCGCAGTGATTTTGGAGCCCAAGAAAATACAGCATGTGTCACTGTTTCCATTGTTTCCCCATCTATTTGCCACGAAGTGATGGGACCTAATATTGTGATCTTAGTTTTTTGAATGTTACTGTAAGCCAGCTTTTCACTCTCTTCTTTCACATTCATCAAGAGGCTTTTTAGTTCCTCTTGGCTTTCTTCCATTAAGGTGGTGTCATCTGCATATCTGAGTTTGTTGATATTTCTCCTGGCAATCTTGATTCCAGCTTGTCCTTCATCCAGCCCCGCATTTCTCATGATGTACTCTGTATATTTAACTTATATGCAAAGTACATCATTCTTTTGAATACGCAAATGTAGACTATAGTAGTGACAACATTTTAAGATAGGGTTAAATAATCTGATAATTAATAATTATTCAGAAAGAATAATTTGACATTATCTTTTCTAAAACATGATGTATTATTAGTGTAAAATTAAAAAGGATCTCAGATGTACAGGATTAAACATTTTGAGATGAGAAAAGAGCTCTCACTTTGAGTAGAGAATTGATCAGTTCATGTCTTTGTCATGTGAAATAAGGTCTTGCTATTATCTTTGTTTATTCTCCATTATGGAATAGAGACTGTAAGAATTTGCTTTAAAAGTTCATTTTAGTAGTCACTGGGGAGACTGTTTTGGTGCTAATTCAAGTAACAATTTGGACATTAGCTACATCACTAGTCATAAAGGGAAATAATGGATAGTTTAGAACATAAAACTCCAACACCATAACTGCAGATGTATATGTGGGGGGGTTGCATTTTGGCTTGTGTATGTGCTTGTATCTGTGTGTGTGTGTGTGTGTGTGCACCTGGTGTGTGCTGTGTGCCTTTTTATTGGACATTAGTAGAAAAAATAATATAGGTTGATAGAGAAGTCTGCAGTTAAATAGAAAAAACACAGTAATTGACATCAGGAATATGTATCTAGATTTAACTTTTCACTCTCAGGAAGATTTTGCAAACTCATTAAACTTCCTGGATCCTAGTTTCTTCTTTCTATGAGCACTCTCATGATTAAATTAACTAAGTTTCTACTAGTATAAAGCCAGCTGAAGGTAGCATTAGACTTTTCAGTTTTTTATGTTATTTTGTATTCCCAATTGGTTACCATTGTCTTTTTTGTTAATGGAAGCTCTTGTAATTTATTTTTAAAAACACTTAGGAAACATTTAAGAAACAAAAACATGGAATCATGTAATAATCTTTAGCATAATCAGCCTATAAGATATAAACTTAAATTGGAATATTGCTTTAAAACTCTCATCCTAATATGTTCAGTTCAGTTCAGTTCAGTTGCTCAGTCATGTCCGACTCTCCGTGACCCCATGAATCACAGCTCGCCAGGCCTCCCTGTCCATCACCAACTCCCGGAGTGCACTCAAACTCATGTCCACAGAGTCGGTGATGCCATCTAGCCATCTCATTCTCTGTCGTCCCCTTCTCCTCCCACCCCCAACCTTTCCCAGCATCAGAGTCTTTTCCAGTGAGTCAACTCGTCGCATGAGTTGGCCAAAGTATTGCAGTTTCAGCTTTAGCATCAGTCCTTCCAATGAACACCCAGGATTGATCTCCTTTAGAATGGACTGGTTGGATCTCCTTGCAGTCCAAGGGATTCTCAAGAGTCTTCTCCAATACCACAGTTCAAACCTTGGATAAATAGTTTAGCCTTTCCATTTCTTGGTTTTATCACCAAAACAAAACTACATTTACTCATTTCTTCAGTTCAGTTCAGTTCAGTCGCTCAGTCGTGTCCGACTCTCCTCAACCCCATGAATCACAGCACGCCAGGCCTCCCTGCCCATCACCAACTCCCGGAGTACACTCAAACCCACGTCCACAGAGTCGGTGATGCCATCCAGCCATCTCATCCTCCGTCGTCCCCTTCTCCTCCCACCCCCAACCTTTCCCAGCATCAGAGTCTTTTCCAGTGAGTCAACTCGTCGCATGAGGTGGCCAAAGTATTGCAGTTTCAGCTTTAGCATCAGTCCCTCCAATGAACATCCAGGATTGATCTCCTTTAGAATGGACTGGTTGGATCTCCTTGCAGAATAAGGGACTCTCAAGAGTCTTCTCCAACACCAAAAGTTCAAAAGCATCGATTCTTCGGTGATCAGCTTTCTTCACAGTCCAACTCTCACATCCATACATGACCATGGGAAAAACCATTGCCTTGACTAGACTGACCTTGGTTGGCAAAGTAATGTCTCTGCTTTTGTGCTAAAGGATTACTATAGAAAATTTACATTTATTAACTAATTTACTTATTAAAATTATCCTGATAAATAGATATCCTTCTCACTTTAAAATGAGAAATTGAGAAGACAGAAGTTTAGCAACTTAGCCATTACGTAAGTATTTTATGGTGAGGCTCTAGAGAAAGGAAACATTTAATTTAGGGAGAAATGTTTAAAAAGTTGTAAATCACTCAGAGCCTCTAACAAAAAGTGAAAGTTAGCAGTAGTAACATATGTCATATACACACTGTTCAAATTCCTTTTTTTGGTGAAATGAAAATTTCCACAATGATGGGCCACTTCTAGTCATCATTTACCACTGATATAATTTGACTAATATATATATTGATTATATATTTTTTGTAATTCCTTCGATAGTTCATTTGGGTAGAGCAAAGGAGTCTAGTCATCATTTACCACTGATATAATTTGACTAATATACATAAATTGATTATATATATATTTAAAATATAAGAACTTCCTATAAAAATAAAAGTAGATGAATATTACACAGCATGAATGGCTCTATTACTTATTTTAGAATATGCTTTCAAAGTAGTTTTAAAGTTTGGTTTGTTGTGTTATGATTAAACGTAATTGCTCATATATGCAAACAGAGATTGTAACTCCTGGACAGATAATTAAAGTTAAGGTATTCTTTCTTGAGGGCAGCCCCTAAATTACAATTTATGAAATTATGATGATTTAATTGAGCATCAAATGTACTCATAATGCTCATAAAACATGAGGCAGTGTGCAGCTGTTTTCCCTTTGTAATGCATGCCCACCCGAATCCTATCCTTTGCACCACTGCCTTAATGATTCAAAACCTGCTTTTTACTGTTTTCTGTACACCAGTTTACACCTGTGACCATCGTTTTATTTATGGCACACACTGAGGTTGACAAAATTTGGCTCTTTATGACAATATCCGTTATATTCCTGTGAAAAATCCCTAGAAAGTGGCATTACCACAGATGCCAAGCAACATGGATAAAGTCATCTATTCTTTGCTTTCAATTGTGAACATTCTTATTAGGTAAGAGGATCATTTTGGGAAACAACAACTGAGTTTGGTTATAATGAAATATTCAAGTTATAAAAATGCTTTGTTCTGTTTCAATTGCCATAAAATATAATTCTTATGTAGTGGAATTTGTTTCATGTGGTTTGCTGAAATGAGAAATAGTTGGGCACAGAAGTCAGATTACAGGAGCATAGGTGAACACCTGAAAGTTCAGAACTGCCAAAAATGAAATCTACTGCAACTAACTTTTCTTCTCTAGTTATAGGATTACTCCGATAGATACTAGATCAATGAGAATACATGTGGGTCAGTGTTTAATGGATTAGAAATATTTGTTTCATCTTCATTCCTTGTAGTAAGTATGCTAGAATTATCCTCTGTATAATGCTATCAATAGATTTAATTGAAAAACTGATATAGAGAACAGCTTTCAGTAAAATGATAAATGAACTTGCAACAAAATAGTTTTTTACTTACTGTAAAGGTCAAGAAAGACATGTATGATATATTCATCATGCATTAAACAGAAAATATTTTTATCAAAATAACACTTGAATCCAAAAGTATTATGTATTATATAGAACTTATAAAAGTATAATCTGTTTGGACACTATAAAGACACATTCAGTTCAGTTCAGTCGCTCAGCCGTTTCCAACTCCTTGCGACCCCATGAATCACAGCACACCAGGCCTCCCTGTCCATCACCAACTCCTGGAGGTCACTCAAACTCATGTCCATCGAGTCGGTGATGCCATCTAGCCATCTCATTCTCTGTCGTCCCCTTCTCTTCCCACCCCCAATCCTTCCCAGCATCAGAGTCTTTTCCAGTGAGTCAACTCGTCGCATGAGGTGGCCAAAGTATTGCAGTTTCAGCTTTAGCATCAGTCCTTCCAATGAACACCCAGGATTGATCTCCTTTAGAATGGACTGGTTGGATCTCCTTGCAGTCCAAGGGACTCTCAAGAGTCTTCTCCAGCACCACAGTTCAAAAGCATCAATTCTTCGGCGCTCAGCTTTCTTCACAGTCCAACTCTCACATCCATACATGACCACAGGAAAAACCATAGCCTTGACTAGACGGACCTTGGTTGGCAAAGTAATGTCTCTGCTTTTTAATATACTATCTAGGTTGGTCATAACTTTCCTTCCAAGGAGTAAGTGTCTTTTAACAAGCAAAATATAATTAAATAACCTAAAATTATAAGTTATAGTACAAAATGGGACACTTTGATTTTAAAATAGGAATGGTTATTTGTCTTGAGACAAGAGGCATAAACCAGGACTATCTAAGATAAGTTTGGATATATAGTCCTCTAATTATATGCAAATTTACTTAACATATAATTAAGAAAAGCATGAGTGGTGTGAAGTACTTATGCTGATAACTTTTGTTTTTTTTTTTTATTTAGAGGCATATAATTACTTAAAAATTATGTACTGATATTTTTTTCCCTGTTGTATTTTCTTAATTACCTTCATTGGCATGTGTATGCAACATGGTTTACACATTTGCATGGCAGCTAGGGAGAGTCACTGGTTTCTAGGCTGTTCTCTGGGCATCAGGTGATCCACCTCGCTCATCTTACACTTGCTTTTCTTCTGTTGGCATCCACTGACGTTTCTCTGATCTGGGCTCTTTCTTGGAGAAGGTGCCCAGAAGAGCAGGGAATTTTCTTGTACTTCATATCAAGCGAGACTCAAACTTTCCAGACAAAGATAGTCTTTTCAGAACTTCTTTGTTGCCAGATCCCCAAGAAACACTGGTGTGTCCTCTTGCTTAGGGCAATTTATCTCAGGTCCACCACCTAGGAAACAGCTTTCTGATGAAGGTGTTCTACTTTCCCAGGTATATCAATGGCTCATCTGAGCTTTGAAGCCTGAGTTTAAAAATGTGATTATGCAAAAAAAGAAAAAAATGTAGTACTTCAACAAGTAAGAAGGTATGAGAATAGCAAAATAATTATTTTTTTTTACAGTTTTTCCTAACTAGAATTCTAAATCTTTCCATTCATGTGAAAATGTATTGTAAAATATACAGTCTGAATACAAAAATATATTTATACAGATCGTTAGAAGAAAAGACAATAACATACGTATAAATATAGTTATGATAAAGCTAGAAGACTGAAAAAACTCAATTTTAGTTATAACTGGAGTTAACTATTCACATTATCAAATTAAATTTTTTCAAGAAATAAATTGAAGAATTAATTTGTATATGAAAAGTTTAAAAAAAGTGAATATAGTTTAATAAATAAATTTGTAACAATAGTGATCTTTTATTGAGACCCTATAATGTCTTTTGCACATTATAGACACATTATTTATAGTACTTCTAATGCTCAGTACAATTCTAGGAAGCATTCAGTCGCCTCAGTTTATACCTGAGAGAGATGGAAAATGAGAGAAGCCTGGTACTTCCTCTAAATGAACATAGTAGTTCTTAAGTGGAGCAGCAGAAGTTCAAATACAGGTTTATCTCATTTCAAACCTCTGAGTCCTTTTGTTTCTCTAGTCTCTCTTCACTTCAAAAATACAGACATTTACTAAATTTTAATTGTAATTGAAGTTTCACATTTTATATAATGTGGAATATCCAATTACTAAAAGAGCACCATCAGGAATGTGAATAGTGAAAGCAGATATCAAACAACAGTTATTTCATTTCTACAAAATCATGTGGTGTTTATGAGATAAGGCACAACCAACAGGGCTGGCAAATACAAGCTCTAAAACTAATGATTTCCCTTTTGAAAAATGTAAGACAATTAGCTAATATTTTTGGCTGCATCATTAAAAAGAAACTTTCCTGATTCTTTCATTTTTTATTTTTGACAATAATTTTTGTATTGACAGTAATGGAGCCTTTGCTAGTAATCCATTAACAGAGTATAGCCATTAAAAAGAGCATATTAAGGCACCATTTGATAAGGTTCATACATTTTATTCTCCAACATATTTTAGAAATCAAGTAAACAGTAAATGATAGGAAATAGAAAATATGACAGTCATTTTACCTTCCCCCCTTAAATAAATAGAATTGTAAAAAACTGAATCATTTCTTCAGAATATGTCATGTAGTATGCATCGCTGAATGATACTGCTGCTGCTGCTGCTAAGTCACTTCAGTCGTGTCCGACTCTGTGTGACCCCATAGATGGAAGCCCACCAGGCTCCCCCGTCCCTGGGATTCTCCAGGAATGATATTAGTAAATCATTAATAATGTAGAAGTTGGATGTCTGAGATACATGGGACTTTCTTTATTTCACGTGTGTTTATAAGGTCAAGGTGATATAAAAGGAAAGCAGAGTAATTCCTCAACATGATACACTATTGTTATGCCTTAAAAATATATAATTTCAATAGTGAAGTTTTGATTTTATAAATGTATGTGATTAGATCTTAAAAGAATTAAAATTCTACATCCCTCATATTTTCATTACTAATCCAGAGTTAGGTCTTTCTGTGAAGATATTGGAAGAAACATTAATTTTTCATTTGGCACAGATATTTTGATATGTAATCTCTAGTTATCTGAGCATTTTCTGAAACATCTGGACACTTGGATGCTTAATGAAGATGGGCCCAAAGCCAGTAGGAAGAGTATAATTATATAATGTACTTCATTTTGTGAAGTTATTGCATAGGAATTTATTCACACATACCTACTATTCTATGTGCAAACAAAATATAGTCAAAAGCTGAACAGTTAAACTGGATTTGTGCAAAATCTTTAAATTATAATTTGTCTCAAATAATTATGGTAAATTGTAAGATTGAAATGAAGCCATCGGAATGAAAAAGATAGCTCATTAACTGATGTTATATTTAAGCCAATAGGTTTTTTTAAACCATAACCTGAACGTGAAATGGTGTCTCATTAAATCCTATAGGATAAGTCTTCAACTAGTAGTAGCAGTACTAGTTACATTAAGTTAGTTAGGACAGTATTTTCTGATTGAATAAAAGGAATGTTTCATTAGTTTCCTTTAAGCACTACTCTGGACTTCAATTGTTGTTCTTAGATATTTGAGAAGTTTTCCTTGTAGGATGAATAGGACCCACATTAAGAAAAAAAAAAAAAGGAACATGGAGAAGTTTAGAAGTTTTTAGAAGTTTTAGAAGTTTTCTAAAGAGAGACATAGGGAATGTCATCAACTGACAAGGTATAACAAGGTATGCCTTATAACAAGGTAACAATTCAACCTGCCACAGTGTATAGATGGTGAGAGAAGACATGGGACTCTTGAGGCAGAGACAGAAATGTCATTACCTGCTGCAGAAGCAGTAGTCAGAGTCAGTCAGTTTCTTTGCTCTCTGACCCCCAATTCTGGTTGAGTAGAATGGAGGGACAGATGACACTTACACGTGCAGTGGATTGTTTTAAGGGAGAGGGACCCAGGGTCAAGGGCCCAATTCTTTTTTGTCCAGCTTTACTGAGCAATAATTGACAAAAAATGTTAGCATTTATTTTGTAGTGTGATATTTTGATATGTGCATACACTGTGAAATGACTACTTAAACAAGTTAATTTTATGTGTGGTGAAATCATTTAAAATCTATTAGCAAATTTCAAGTATACAATCCAATATTATTAAGTATAGTCATCATGCACTAGATCTTCTGAACTTATTCATCTTGCATAAGTGAAACTTTGTATTCTTTGACTAATATCTCTTCATTTCTCCCAACACCCGGGCCCTAGCGACCATTATTCCAACTAACTGCTTCTATGAGTTTAATTATTTTAGATTCCACATCTAAGTGAGATGACACAGTATTTGTTTCTCTGCTTGGTTTATTTCCTTAGCATACTGCCTTCCAGGATCATCAATGTATTTGAGCTAGCGTAAACATTCCTGCACGCAACAAACAAGCCAATTCTCCTCCCTGCAGGGAGGGAGCATTTATTCTCTCTCAGTCTCGGCCTATTTAGTTGCTGCTGTGACTAACTATGGAAACTACTCAGTATTAGGAAAAGAATAAGTTTTGCAGTAGGGAGCCCTTGGCAAAAATGTGCAGGGACACCCAGGACCCAGGACCACCTTTCTAAAGAGCCAGTGATCCATTTAGTGTTTTGTGTTTTTTGGTTTTTTTTGCTTAGTCTCTTAAACTGAAATAGTAATCTGAATCTTTGGCATAAAGTATCAATCACCCTGAGGAAATACTAGCGCATGTGATTAAGAAATAAGGACACATAACAGGGAAAATAGTTTGACCTCTGAAGTTTACTCCTTCAAATTGCTTCCTCTTCCAGTGGAGTATTTAGTTCTTTCTTTTGTAGGTTATGTTTAACTGTTGTTGACATAGCTACCCATTGAGCTTTGTGTTGGTCCTGGTCCTAGAGGAGCAAAAATTGAGACAGAATTCAATGTGCAAAAATTTGGGTGGGGGCAGGGGCGAAACGCCCAGGAAAGGAAATGTGGAAGAGACTGGAAGGCTGGAATAGCTTTATGATCACCATACAAATATGACTCTAAGTAAAGGAGAAAGGGAAGGAAGATTGGCTGGGAAAGTCCTAGACTACTATCCAGATCAAGGTGTATCTGCTAAGGCCATCAGGATTCCTCAAGCCAAAGCTGGCATTCCAAGGAGCACCTTGTCTCCTAGGAAAGAACCTGCGGTGATCAGTAATTGGCTGGGAGCAGGAGGGTGGCCTCTGATCAAACAAAGATGGATTCCCTGTCTCTCATCTATCTGGTCTAGCTGTACTCCCTGTAGTTGGGGTCTGCAAGGAACATTCTCCTGGCTGCCACAGTCTCTTCCTGAAATAGATACTATTTCAGTGCTGCACCCTCCTGATGAATGGACAGCCACTCACATTTTTTTAGGATTTTACATTGATCTGTGAACTTTTAAATATCAGTTCCAACTTACAGCTATCAGAAACTGTGCAACTTCTAATGACTGAATTTCTTGAAATTCTTACTGAGGAAAAAAAAAATCAGTCCCCTTAAAAAACCCAGATAACATAAAATATAAAGTATTTCAAATAGTTTATCATGGTTTAGAAAACATTTCCTAGAAATACATTATTAGCAACTTTATTTTACCAAAGTACCCTGCTAATATGAATTAAAATAGAATATTTTTTGTATGTTTAGCTATATTTAAAAACTGTTTCTTGCATTTTTTGTTACATAGGCATTCAATATCTATTTATTGACTAAATGACTGAATAAATCCATATGATTTTAGTTTTCTTCTTTTAAATTGGCCTTGCCTGTGACAGCTGGGAAAGAATCTGCCTGCAATGCAGGAGACCTGGGTTCAATCCCTGGGTTGGGAAGACCCCCTGGAGAAGGGAAAGGCTAAATCAATATGTTCATGGTTACGCATATCAAGACTAAAATGTTCAATTGCTAAGTCGTGTCCGACTCTTTGCAACCCCATGGACTGCAATATGCCAGGCTTCCCTGTCCTTCACCATTTCTTAAAGTTTGCTCATACTTATTTCCATTGGGTTGATGATGCCACCCAACCATCTCATCCTCTCTTGCCCCATTCTCCTCCTACTCTCAGTCTTTTCCAGCTTCAGGGTCTTTTCAAATGAGTCAGCTCTTTGGAACAGGTGGCCAAAGTATTGGAGATTCACCATCAGCATCAGCCCTTCCAGTGAATATTCACGGTTGATTTTCTTTTCGATTGACTGGTTTGATCTCCTTGCTATCCAGGGGACTCTCGAATCTCTTCCTGAACCATACCTCAAAAGCGTCAGTTCTTCAGCCTTCAGCCTTCTTTATGGTCCAATGCTCATATCTGTAGATGACTGCTGAGAAAACCATAGCTTTGACTATACGGACCTTTGCGATTTTAGCAAAGTGATGTCTCTGCTTTTTAATACTCTGTCTAGATTCGTCAAAGCTTTTCTTCCAAA
Organism: Moschus berezovskii; assembly: GCF_049115385.1. NCBI lineage: Eukaryota > Metazoa > Chordata > Mammalia > Artiodactyla > Moschidae > Moschus > Moschus berezovskii. Next base: position 18,877,884 of record NC_142480.1, on the reverse strand, counting down.
AACTGTTTCCAACAACTATTTTCTTCCAAAAACCTTTCCTCAAGGAACAAGTGCCTTTTAATTTCATGGGTGCAGTCACCATCCACAGTGATTTTGCTGACCTGCTGCTGCTGCTGCTAAGTAACTTCAGTGATGTCCAACTCTGTGCGACCCCACAGACGGCAGCCCACCAGGCTCCCCTGTCCCTGGGACTCTCCAGGCAAGAACACTGGAGTGGGTTGCCATTTCCTTCTCCAATGCATGAAAGTGAAAATTGAGAGTGAAGTCGCTCCGTCGTATCTGACTCTTAGCAACCCCATGGACTGCAGTCTACCAGACTCCTCCATCCATGGGATTTCCCAGACAAGAGTACTGGAGTGGGGTGTCATTGCCTTCTCCTTTGGTGACATAAAAAATAAAATCTGCCACTGTTTCCAATTTTCCCTGTGTGTTTGCCGTGAAGTGTTGGGACTGGATGCCTTGATTTTAGTTTTCTGACTGTTCAGTTTTAAGCCAGCTTTTTCACTCTCCTCTTGCACCTTCACCAAGAGGTTCTTTAGTTCCTCTTCGCTTTCTGCCATTAGGGATGTATCATCTGCATATCTGAAATTCTTGATACTTATCCTGGAAATAATGGGGATGAACCAATTTTATGATGTACAGATAATTTTCATTGTATTTACTTATAGATGACTTGTTAACCTGATATTTAAATCATGTTTTCTTTGTGTTTTTCTTTCTTTTTTGCTTTGTGTATTTTTACATATCACTTTTCCAGTTTAAGCAAGCAACTTGAGTTGGTTTTTGTAACAACTATTGTAGATTGATAGAGATAATTGAAAAGTTTTATATATGGATTGACAAATTGCAGCAATCAATATTATACTATTGTAGCTGAATAAAGCTTGGGGATTTTAGAAGGTGTTTTCTCTTTCCAAAATTATTAATGCTGTCCCAAGTATCTCTGTTCATTGGATCAGTGCCTTTTATTGATTTAGGGAGAGGGTGGATACAGTCTAGGAAATAGAAGTCAGTACAAATTGACAAAGGGGCTTTTAAAAACTCAAAGGGCAAGTATTAGCTTTAAACCAAATAGCCTACTGAAATTGAAAATAGTTCTTTGAAATTTGAAAGATGTTGGTAGAATATAAAGTCAGAGCATAGATATCTAAAGCAGAGAATTTATTGTACAACCTAGATAGCATATTAAAAAGCAGAGACATTACTTTGCCAACAAAGGTCTGTCTAGTCAAGACTATGGTTTTTCCAGTGGTCATGTATGGATGTAAGAGTTGGACTGTGAAGAAAGCTGATCACCGAAGAATTGGTGCTTTTGAACTGTGGTGTTGGAGAAGACTCTTGAGAGTCCCTTGGACTGCAAGGAGATCCAACCAGTCGATTCTAAAGGAGATCAATCCTGGTGTTCATTGGAAGGACTGATGCTAAAGCTGAAACTCCAATACTTTGGGCACCTCATGCAATGAGTTGACTCACTGGAAAAGGCTAAATGCTGGGGAGGATTGGGGGCAGGAGGAGACCGGGACGACAGAGAATGAGACGGCTGGATGGCATCACCGACTCGATGGAGGTGGGTTTGAGTGAACTCCGGGAGTTGGTGATGGACAGGGAGGCCTGGCGTGCTGTAATTCATGGGGTCGCAAAGAGTCAGACACGACTGAGCAACTGAACTGAACTGAACTGAACTGAATGATAATTGTAGAGATATGTTTGAGATCTAACTTAAAGATGGTTTCCAACCCCAGTCAAATTTTTTCCCACTCTAGAAGAGGAGGCTGAAGAATTTTAGATATGAGATGGTTTTAAAGCCAACTCCTTTCTTGTTACACGTGAGCTGGATAACCGGAAAACTGAGAATAGAAACCCTAAGGTAGTTCTGAGAATTTTAAAACAAAGATGGTTTCTGCCCTTCTATCTGCTGGGAATTCTTTGACAAGGTAATTGGGAAAGTGTCCAAAACAACAGTAGAATTCAAAAGAGGATTAGAGATAGCCCTTCTGAGAGAGTATGTCTATCTCAGTCAGTTCAGTTCAGTTCAGTTCAGTCACTCAGTCATGTCCTACTCTTTGTGACCCCATGAATCACAGCACGCCAGGCCTCCCTGTCCATCACCAACTCCCGGAGTTCACTCAAACTCATGTCCATTGAGTCGGTGATGCCATCTAGCTATCTCATTCTCTGTCGTCCCCGTCTCCTCCTGCCCCCAATCCCTCCCAGCATCAGACTCTTTTCCAGTGAGTCAACTCGTCGCATGAGGTGGCCAAAGTATTGCAGTTTCAGCTTTCGCATCAGTCCTTCCAATGAACACCCAGGATTGATCTCCTTTAGAATGGACTGGTTGGATCTCCTTGCAGTCCAAGGGACTCTCAAGAGTCTTCTCCAGCACCACAGTTCAAAAGCATCAATTCTCCGGCGATCAGCTTTCTTCACAGTCCAACTCTCACATCCATACATGACCACTGGAAAAGCCATAGCCTTGACTAGACAGACCTTGGTTGGCAAAGTAATGTCTCTGCTTTTTAATATACTATCTAGGTTGGTCATAACTTTTCTTCCAAGGAGTAAGTGTCTTTTAATTTCATGGCTATAATCAGCATCCACAGTGATATTGGAGCCCCAAAAAATAAAGTCTGACACTGTTTCCCCATCTATTTCCCATGAAGTGATAGCCCTCCTTTATCACTGCATCCTTGTAATCTGAGATGGTGTGGAGAACATCAAAGGGCTCACTGGCCCCAAAGGGCTGAGAGGCTAGTGGACTGCAAGAAACAGGATTTGAATAAGGTCACAAAGTGGATCTTCCACCTGTAGATCTTGTGTTGAACACAGATAATAACAACAACGATGCTTGCATGTGTCATAGATCAAGCAGGTTGTGCTACCTAAATGGAAACACCATTTCTATGGAAATTTTCTACTTTCTATGAAATTGAAGCTTGATCCCAAAATGCCAGTATGACATATAAACTACTCCACAAATCCAGGTGTCACCAGAGGAAAAGGCAAGGAAAAGGGACAGGAAGAAAAACACTGAAAGACTAAGTATTGATCTAGAAAACTTAAATTATTATCAAAAAGTTAAGTTTACACTGGTAGTGATGACAATTTCCATGAATGGGCAAGTTCATCTTGTTCAGAAAATAGTTTTAGACTGAGTTCATTTCAGAACAATGATATCACGTTTTCAGTTCAGTTCAGTTCAGTCATGTCCAACTCTTTGCCACCCCATGGACTGCAGCACGCCAGGCCTCCCTGTCCATCACCAACTCCCAGACTTTATTCAACCTCATATCCATCGAGTTGGTGATGCCATCCAACCATCTCATCCTCTATCATCCCCTTTTCCTCCTACCTTCAGTTTTTTCCAGCATCAGGGTCTTTTCCAATGAGTCAGTTCTTTGCATTAGGTGACCAAAGTATTGGAGTTTCATCCTCAGCATTTGTCCTTCCAATGAATATTCAGGACTGATTTCCTTTAGGATGGACTGGTTGGATCTCCTTGCTGTCCAAGGGACTTTCAAGAGTTTTCTCCAACTCCACAGTTCACAAGCATCAATTCTTCAGCACTCAGTTTTCTTTATCATCCAACTCTCATATCCACACATGACCACTGGAAAAACCATAGCTTTGATTAGATGGACCTTTCTTGGCAAAGTAATGTCTCTGCTTTTTATTTTCTTTTTATATTCATTCTTTTTTAGATATTTTTCTTTTTTTTTCAAAAACAATTTTAGGAATCTTTACTTAAAAATAACCTTATCTTAAAATGGAGTAACTTTGGTTTTATGAGCAGCAAGCAAAGTACAGAAGCAAAAATGCATTACAGGAGCATTAAGTTATACATTAGGTCACAGTGTCTAATCTGAAATCACACCCATAATATCATTTTTCAGGATATCTGGGAAATAGTTATTTCCCAGGATGTCTGAACCATAGCTACTCTATTTAGACTTTTAATTGTAAAAAAAAAAAAAATTTTTAATAGCCAAAGCAGATTTCACCATTAATGACGTCAGTGTTTTTCTAGGTATGAGAAGATGCAAGAATTGGAACTCATAAAACCTTTTTCTGAAAAGATCTAACTATCTGAAGGCCTGTTCTGCCAGTTTTGTTTTGTTTTGTTTTTTTTCCAGAGCACAGAGTGCCTCATTCCTGATTTTCACCCTGAACTTCTTTCAGCGGGTGTTGAAGGTCAGCAGCTTGCAATGGTCATGATGTAATCTTTGTAGAGACAGCTGGCAAGTACCAACTTCCAGTCAGCAGGGTCCCTTCATAGCCACATATCTGACCATGTGACACCATTTCATGGCCATTGTGTCCCATGGTGCTGGGAAGGCTCATTCCCAGGTCTAGGGAAGTGATGGGCCACTCAGTGTGCTAAAATTGGACCAGGCCTTGCAAGAAGCAAAAGTCTCTGGACCACTGTCTTACTAGCCTCCTGGTCCAGGAAAATATTTCCTCTTGTTGCTTTTTCCCATACCCAGAGTCACATTATTACAATTATTGATCTCATATGGAACTGTCAGTTCAGCATTATATCACAGGCTCAGTGAAACAAGTGACATAGAAAATAATATAACCATAGCTAGCAGTTATTAGTCAAATAAGAATTATAAGTCAAGAACTTTCATTAGATAAATCCTGGTATACCCCAAGTCACCTGACTTCATTCGTTAAATGATTATAGTCTGGTGTTAATCTCCTGTTGTACATTATGGAGCATCCGACCTTTATCTGAAGATTGGTTACTGAGATAAGCCTTAGAAACTAACCTAGAGTGTCCTTTTTAAAAACTTAATTAAACCTTTTAGCAGTATCACATAACAAGGAACTGTCTCAGCAGTGAGTCTTAGTAAACACTAGACACTAACAAAACTAGAAACTTAATTTAACAATTTACAAAACTTAATATTTCATTAGGAGGCCCTCTTAATATGTTGTCTATATTGGTCATAACTTTTCTTCCAAGGAGCAACCATCTTTTAATTTCATGCCTGCAGTCACCATCTGCAGTGATTTTGGAGCCCCCCAAAATAAAGTGTCTCACTGTGTCCATTGTTTCCCCATCTATTTTCCATGAAGTGATGGGACCAGATGCCATGATCTTGTATTTCTGAATGTTGAGTTTTAAGCAAACTTTTTCACTCTCCTCTTTCCCTTTCATCAAGAGGCTCTTTAGTTCTTCACTTTCTGCCATAAGGGTGGTGTCATCTGCATATCTGATGTTACTGATATTTCTCCTGGCAATCTTGATTCCAGCTTATGCTTCATCCATCCAGAATTTCTCATGATGTATTCTGCATATGAATTCAATAGGTAGGATGACAATATAAAGCCTTGACATACTCTTTTCCTGATTTGGGACCTGTCTGTTGTTCCATGTCCAGTTCTAACTATTGCTTCTTGACCTGCATACAGGTTTCTCAGGAGTCAGATCAGGTGGTCTGGTATTCCCATCTCTTTAAGAATTTTCCACAGTTTGTTGTGATTCACCCAGTCAAAGGTTTTGGCACAGTCAATAAAGCAGAAGTAGATGTATTTCTGGAACTCTGTTGCTTTTTTGATGATCCGGTGGATGCTGCAATTTGATCTCTGTTTCCTCTGCCTTTCCTAAACCCAGCTTGAACATCTGAGAGTTCATGGTTCACATACTGCTGAAGCCTGGCTTGGCGAATTCTGAGCATTACTTTCCTAGTGTGTGAGATGAGTGCAATTGTGTGGTAGTTTGGACATTCTTTGGCATTGCCTTTCTTTGGGATTGGAATGAATACTGATCTTTTCCAGTCCTGTGGCCACTGCTGAGTTTTCCAAATTTGCTGGCATATTGAATGCAGCACTTTCACAGCATCATCTTTCAGGATTTGAAATAGCGCAACTGGAATTCCATCACCTCCATTAGCTTTGTTCATAGTGATGCTTCCTAAGGCCCACTTGACTTCACATTCTAGGATGTCTGGCTCTAGGTGAGTGATCACACCATCATGGTTATCTGAGTCATGAAGATCTTTTTTGTACAGTTCTGTGTATTCTTGCCACCTCTTCTTAATATCTTCTGCTTCTGAAATCATGTATGTGCTTATCCAAATTGTAATAATGCAATTTAAACTCATTTTATGGGTTTAATATTTCATTTATTTATATTTACTGTTTAATTTTGGCTCCTGGAGGATATGCCCTGATTCTTCAATACTGAGTTTTTTCCTTCAGTCTTCTTAATGTGATGTATAGTGACCAGAATATGTTTAATATATATTAATGATTTAGCTGTTTGAATAGTTGAAAGAAAAACTCTTTGTAAAGATGCTCTTCCTTTAGCCTATTTTGAGTATATAATACGAGCTCGGAGGTTCAGTGGAATTGCTTGGCATTGACTATTTCCAGAGAGCTATCATAGGTGTGGTGCTAGTTCGTGTGTTTATTTGAATTGATGATGTGTGTCTGTTTATGTGTGTGTGTGAGAGGGCATGTGAAAAAATTTGGACAACTTTGAGTACTGGGACATTCTCAATTAAAAATTCTTAGTCTTAAATGGTATTTATGTGATTTACTATGAGTATATATTCGCATTGAAATCTATTTACTAGTCCTAGAATAGGAGGTAGCTGATATCTGAGACAATGGCAGTGCCTTTGTTGCATGAAAGTGAATGTGGACTCCTGTAGGTTAGTATGAGTTTGTAGGACTCTGAATCTGTGATAAGGATGAAGCTGATTAGACACTTTAACCTGTTTACAATTTTATGGGATGATATTAGGGGCTTGTTAAAACCTTTAAAAAAGGAAAAGAATATGAATGAAACTCAATAAGAGTTTTCTGAAAATTAAAATAACTAATTTATATGCAGATATCAGGAAAACAGGTGTATGTAAAATTGTTTAAAATTTCTTACTTAGGCTTTAATTGCAGCAATCTGTGTCAAACCAGGTCAGACTGAATTTTCAGTCCCATGTTTGTTTTGGACACCCACCTGTATGTATCAAGGATCCAAAAGAAAGAAAAACTAATTAGCCTATTGCATAAATTTAAAAAAAGCAAAAAGAAAAAAAAACAAAACTAAAGGTTGTACACTCAGGGAATGCTGCCCTACTAGCAGAGGAAAAGATATCGAACACCTAATTAGGACATAATCTAATATTCTGTAAGAAGAGAGAAGAAGATAAACAGAAGGCCTTGGAAACCTGATATTGTCAAGGCTAGATGCTGTAGATCATTTGTGAATCCAAATAGATCAGGTCAGATGTTACATCACTTACTACATAGTCCAAAGAGTGTGTTATTCTAATATTAACATTGACTATTCTAACATATCCTTTGACTTACTATCAGAGCCAGCATTCAAAAAGTATGCATGGTCACTAAGTTGTGACTAACTGTTTTGCGACCCCGTGAACTATAACCCATCAGGCTCCTCTCTCTAATGGGATTTCCCAGGCAAGAACAGTGGAATGACTCGCCATTTCCTTTTCCGGTGAATCTTTCTGACCCAGGGATAGAACCCGCATCTCCAGCATTGGCAAGAGGATTCTTCACCACTGAGTTATATAAAGGCTTCCCTGGTGGCTCAGTGGTAAAGAATCCGCCTGCTACTTCAAGAGATGCAGGAGACACAAATTCGATGTCTGGTTTGTGAAGATCCCCTGGCAGGAGGACATGGAAAACCACTCCTGTATTCTTGCTTGGGAAGTCCCATGGACAGAGGAGCCTGGTGGGCTACACTCAGTGGAGTCCCAAAGAGTCAGACACAACTGAGCATGCATCTTCAAAGAATCTGTTATTTTAAATATGTGCTAAAATATGGCTACTTTATATAGATAACATTTTGAATTCTAACACACAATAGTCTAAAAAATTCAGACATCAATTATTATTTAGCAAATATCAGTTCTATTGAATCACTAAAGTAATTGAATCACATAGCAACCCAGATTTGGGGAAAACAAACCGTAAAAAGAGATCCTCCCTGTAGGAAATTAGGTGAGCTATTTAACTTGTTAGTGCCTCAAAATCTTTATCTGTAAAATAAGTGCTGTAATGAAAGATACGGAGGGTTACTGTCATTAAATGAGATAATACATTTTAAAGGCTTAGGCCAATTACTGTTATTATCAGCACGATTAGATTATTTATATTACCACTGGGTCAGTTATACCAATTACAAAGAACTTGCATATTTGTTATGGTTTGCTATATACTGGGAGTGATTTTTTTTTAAAAATAGGTTGAGAAACCAAATATCCTTTATCCATTCAATGTACATTATCTGGTCAACGGAGGCATAAATAAGAAGTGCCAAGATCATAGGGAGCAAAGGCAGCCTGCTCTCTTGCCCCGATTCTCTCTTAATAGTTCAGTGGGTGGCCTTTTAAGATTGTTTATTTTAGATCTCTGGCCTAGTCGAAAAGTTTACTTATGCATAGATGGCATCTTAGGAGGAACTTAGAAGCAGTTGGGGTGGTGCAGTTCAGAAGCCTTTCAGATTTATTGCCAGAGAATTGTGCCTGCTCGTGCAGGATCACACCCTAGTGACAAATCATGTGTCTAGGCTCCCTGGGCAACACCACACACCACAATGCTGAAGAAGCTTCTTGTAGTCTCTGGAATTGCATTTGTTTTCATTTGATCTCTCTCACCATCAGTTTCCTTCTCTGGAAATGGAGATAGTATCATTACCTTACAGTCTTGATCTGAGAAATGAGAGTCAAACTCCATAAATCAATTGGAGAAGTGACTGGAATATAACAAAGAAAACTAACCGAATTCATTTAATTGACAACTGAATTTACTTAGTGTTCACGCCTTTTAAGATATAGCAGGCTTCAGCAGTAGTCAATAGTAAAGTTTGTCTCATTTCTTTAGTAACTTGGCTACATAGTGGGTGGGGTTCTCTAAAAACATAGTTTCTGGCAGGTTCTGAAATTAATGGGCACTTAACGTTAGCTATTTAAACTTCCATTCTTGGTCACATAAATTCTGCATGAATCAGGAATGGCAGGAGTGCTACATTGCCTCCTTTGCTCAGATCTTAGGGTTTTCACTATGGTAATTAAAATGGACTTGAACGTCTCCAGTTGATGGAAACATTGGGAGACGGGGGGATACAGGGTGATTTTAGACATTCTTAGTACCAGTGTAACAATGTGGAGAAAGTTTTATTTTCTTAGCGCCTTGAGGTTTTTCCATTCTTTCATCCTCATTCCCTTCACTAAGATCTGTTTTTTTCTTGAGAGACTATTTCAACAAACTCTTTGGAATTATACAGATGACGGCAGGCAATGAGATTCATCAAATGTATACCTAAGTATATTAGATGGTCCTTGGACTGATTCTAGGAGAGGTTCAGTTCAGTTCAGTTCAGTAGCTCAGTCGTGTCTGACTCTCCGCGACCCCATGAATCACAGCACTCCAGGCCTCCCTGTCCATCACCAACTCCCGGAGTGCACTCAAACTCATGTCCACAGAGTCGGTGATGCCATCCAGCCATCTTATTCTCTGTCGTCCCCATCTCCTCCCGCCCCCAACCTTTCCCAGCATCAGAGTCTTTTCCAGTGAGTCAACTCGTCACATGAGGTGGCCAAAGTATTGGAGTTTCAGCTTTAGCATCAGTCCTTCCAATGAACACCCAGGATTAATCTCCTTTAGAATGGACTGGTTGGATCTCCTTGCGTATAAGGGACTCTCAAGAGTCTTCTCCAACACCACAGTTCAAAAGCATCAATTCTTTGGCGATCAGCTTTCTTCACAGTCCAACTCTCACATACATGACCACGGGAGCAGGAGGTAATTCCTGGACTTTGGAGCTTTATTAAAACTAAAGATTGTGAGTTAATAATGGTGATCCCAAGGTGTGGGGGGGGGCGGAATGGAGATAGACGTGGAGTTAAAGGACTGACACTGAAATGAAAACTTTGGGGGAAAGGACAGATACATTTAAAGAGATATATCCTATATTTTTTTTTCTGGACATATGATACAAATTCTCTTTCCCATATTCTTACTAAATAGTAAATTTAACCTCACTTCATAAGTACCTCACAGAGCTGGAGCTGTATAGTTGGGGAGGTAGATTTGTCACATCTGGAATTTTTCAGATGGAAGGAATTACGTAATAAATAGCAGTCAATGTCCTTTCTTGATTTTTGTGATTTCATCAGAAATACCTTGTATAGTCTTAAGAGATATCTCTTGATTACTCCTATGTATATATACAACATTCATGGTTTCAAGGGCTTCCCTGGTGGTTCATACAGTAAAGAATCTGCCTGTAATGAGGAGACCCAGGTTCAGTCCCTGGGTTGGGAAGATCCCTTGGAGAAGGGAATGTCTCCCCACTCCGGTATTCTTTCCTGGAGAATCACATGGACAGAGGAGCCTGTCAGGTTGCAGTCCATGGGGTCTCAAAGAGTCAGACACGACTGAACAACTAATACTTTTCACTTTCATGGTTCCTAAAAGAGGAAAGTGTTCATTTTTATGTGAAATTGGCACTGAATAGTGAACTATCACATTTTAACACATATAGTTTATGTGTACTATTAATAACTATGGTAATGGGCAAAATTCTGAGGAATTTTTAAATGTTACATTGAGCCTGCATGCTGTGTGCTCAGTCGCTTAGTCATGTCTGACTCTTTGTGACCCCATGGGCTGTGGCCCACCAAGCTCCTCTGTCCATGGATTTCTCCAGTAAAGAATACTGGAGTGGGTAGCCATTCTCTTCTCCAAGGGATTTTCCTGACCCAGGGATTAAACCCAGGTATCCCACATTGCAGGCAGATTCTTTATCATCTGAGCCACCAGGAAAACTCAATGTAATCATATGCACACACAAAAATATATGCATATATATGTATGTGCATATTCTTACCTGGGAAATCCCAAGGACAGAGGAGCCTGGCGGGCTACAGTCCATGGGATCACAAAGAGTCACAACTGAGTAACTAATACACCCAAAGAAACTGCTGTCACCATCAGAAGTCCAAAACTTCAGGGAGAGTAAATAGATTGCAATAATGCTAAAATGAACTATAGTAACTTAAGTGTACTGGTGCATTGAGTCATTCAATGTCAGTCACTCTTCCACTGAACAACATAGATAAAAATCTCTATTCTTGTGGAATGTCAGCTCCAGCAGAGGGAAGACAGGAAGTAAATCAATCAACAAATAAATTATGCATAAGAATAGTAATTTCCGTGGCTCATAAAATTTTGTTTGCAGGATGATTTCCCTTATCTTACTTTTATACAGGAGTGTCTTTGCTCTTCTCTGACCTTGCCCATTCCATGTAAAAAATTAACTTGTAAAATGAAAAACATTTAAGAGTCATCACTAAGATAATAGAAATTAGGAACAAAATTCCTAAACTGGTGGAAAAAAATAGTAATGAAAAAACTGAAGTTCATTGACTAAAGTTCATTCCATATGTTTTACATCTTTGCCAGCAATTAATTATTACTACCTATGTTTTATATGTTGGCTTTGTTCATGGAATTATAGCAATATTCATTTTCCTGATGAAGATTAGTGAAGTTGAGCATCTTTTAATATGTTTACCAGTCATTTGTGAGTTTCTTTTTCTATTCTTTGAAAATTGTCTGTTCAGTTATTTCGATCCTTTAAATAACTGGAATGTATGGTTTTTTATTGGTACGTAGAACTTTTAAACATATTCTGTGAAAAAGCTCCTTTATCAAGTGTATTTGGACAAATATCTGCTCTGTGGCTTGCCTTTTCACACTTTCCAGTGGATTTTTTGATAAACAAAAGTTCTTCATTTCTTGTGATCCAATTTATCAATTCTTCTCCTTGTTATTACTGCTTTTGATACCCTGTTTAGGAAATGGCTATGACAAGGTAATAAAGATATTCTGTTTTGTATTTATATATGTATATATTACTATTGTTGATTTAACCCCATACATTTAGATTTATAAATCACCTGAGATGTTTCTGTTTATAGTAAGGTTCACAACAAATTTTTTTCATGTAAGAATTCAATTGATTCAACAAGTTCTACTGAAAATCCCACCCTTTTCCCATATTTTTTCAGCATAAAGTTCATCATAAATCGTGCAATGAGGTATGACTCTAGTTTCCATTCTGTTCTATAGGCTTGTTGAACTATTTGGGGGCCAACACATCACCTTCTTATTTAGTATAGTATTAATAAATCTTCTTATCTGGTCATGAAGTCCTACTGTTCTCTTTTTGCTTCAGAATTAATTTGGCTCTTCTCGAAACTTTGCATGCCATGTAAGTTTGAGATTAACTTATCAGTTGCCTTCCCAAAACCATTCTTGATATTTTGATTGTGATTTCAAATAAATCTTATAGATCAGCTTGGAGAGAGTTGACAGTTTATGATCATGCTTGTGGTCTATTCTTCCATAATTGATTCCTTAATTTCCCTCAATCAATTCATTTTAGTTATCCAAGAAGAAATCTCACATACTGTGTATTGAAACTTTTTTTGATTATCTAATTTATTATGCTATCAGAAATGGTTTCCATGTTAAATTATATTTTCTATTGCTACTGGCATAGAGAAATAGAATGGATTTTTGTTTACCGAACATGCTTCTGGCAAACTTGTTATTAATTTATTAATTTTAATAGTGTCTGCAGATTTTATTTCTATATTCACAATCATGTCTTTGGCAAATAATGATAGTTTTAAAAATTTCCAGATGAATTTTTATTTCCTTTATTGAACTGGCTAGGATCTCCAGTTCTTTCATGCTGCACCTCACTTACTACTCCTTTAACTCAGTTTCAGAAGACTGGCTATTCCCAATGATTTATATACTCAGTGTTTTATACTCAATGCGCTATGTTTCTTCATGTCATTTAGTATGATATTTGATGTCATTTCTCCTTTAATAGAATGATTGTAAGCTCCAAGAAGGCAGGCATAGTATATTCTTTGTTTGCCATTATATAGTTAGCATTGTGTTTAGACAAAGTAGATGCTCAATAAATATTTGTTCAGTTCAGTCACTCAGTCGTGTCCGACTCTTTGCGACCCCATGAATCACAGCACGCCAGGCCTCCCTGTCCATCACCAACTCCCGGAGTTCACTCAAACTCACGTCCATCGAGTCGGTGATGCCATCCAGCCATCTCATTCTCTGTCGCCCCCGTCTCCTCCCACCCCCAATCCCTCCCAGCATCAGAGTCTTTTCCAGTGAGTCAACTCATTGCATGAGGTGGCCAAAGTATTGGAGTTTCAGCTTTAGCATCAGTCCTTCCAATGAGCACTTAGGACTGATCTCCTTTAGAATGGACTGGTTGGATCTCCTTGCAGTCCAAGGGACTCTCAAGAGTCTTCTCCAACACCACAGTTCAAAAGCATCAATTCTTCCGCGATCAGCTTTCTTCACAGTGCAACTCTCACATCCATACATGACCACTGGAAAAACCATAGCCTTGACTGGATGGACCTTTGTTGTTAGGGGAGGAATAAATGGATGAATGAATAAATGAGATATATAATATGTATTTTTATTAAAAATCTTAGTAAAACATTTTATGTGTTTATAATACTCTATAAAACAAAAAGCTCCCTTCAACTTTTCTATTTAAAAATTTTTTTCAGGGAGTAAATATTTATGTTTCTTATTCCTCAAATTATACTGTAGGTTTCAGAAACTGACACTTCTTTGTTGAAAGGACAATTTCTTATTACCTTGGACATGGAACAACAGACTGGTTCCAAAAAGGAAAAGGTGTACGTCAAGGTTGTATATTGTCACCTTGCTTATTTAACTTATATGCAGAGTACATCATGAGGAACGCTGGGCTGGAAGAAGCACAAGCTGGAATCAAGATTGCCGGGAGAAATATCAATAACCTCAGATATGCAGATGACACCATCCTTATGGCAGAAAGTGAAGAGGAACTCAAAAGCCTCTTGATGAAAGTGAAAGAGGAGAGTGAAAAGGTTGGCTTGAAGCTCAACATTCAGAAAACAAAGATCATGGCATTTGGTCCCATCACTTCATGGGAAATTGATGGAAAAACAGTGGAAACAGTGTCAGACTTTATTTTTTTGGGCTCCAAAATCACTGCAGATGCTGATTGCAGCCATGAAATTAAAAGATGCTTGCTCCTTGGAAGGAAAGTTATGACCAACTTTGATAGTATATTAAAAAGCAGAGACATTACTTTGCCAACCAAGGTCCATCTAGTCAAGGCAATGGTTTTTCCCATGGTCATGTATGGATGTGAGAGTTGAACTGTGAAGAAAGCTGATCGCCGAAGAATCAATGCTTTTGAACTGTGGTGTTGGAGAAGACTCTTGAGAGTCCCTTATACTGCAAGGAGATCCAACCAGTCCATTCTAAAGGAGATCAATCCTGGATGTTCATTGGAGGGACTGATGCTAAAGCTGAAACTGCAATACTTTGGCCACCTCATGCGGCGAGTTGACTCACTGGAAAAGATTCTGATGCTGGGAAAGGTTGGGGGTGGGAGGAGAAGGGGACGACGGAGAATGAGATGGCTGGATGGTATCACCGACTCTGTGGACATGAGTTTGAGTGTACTCCGGGAGTTGGTGATGGACAGGGAGGCCTGGTGTGCTTTGATTCATGGGGTCTCGGAGAGTCGGACACGAATGAGCGACTGAATTGAACTGACTCTCAAACTGCTTTTAAAAATCTTACACTAAGATGAACTTTTGCATTTATTGTGGCATGTGAAATAGTAAATGTCTAAATTGTTGTAAAACTTTGCGCTTGTTTATGATTTTTGCTGAAGTATCTGATCCTTCCTTATTTATGATGCTGCTGGTATTTTCCATTTTCAAGTGATCTGGGCATAATTGAAAAATGCTTCAAATAAAAATAAAGTAATAATAATGATAAGTAGCTGCTATTTATCAGATATACTTTGATATACATCAGAGATTGCAAACTTTGTTTAAAATGTTAGAGGGGAAATATTTTGGGCTCCACGGGCTAAAGTGTCCTTATTGCAACTATTAAATGTTGCATAGTATAAAAGTAGACACAAACATTATAGAGGGGAATGGATGGGACTTTAGATTAGATCTATAATTAGATCTATAAATGTTCATTTCAGTAACTTTTATTTCTAAATCTCTTGATTATTGTTTTTTCCTCCTATTTTTTTTAGAATCTTGCAATATATGACTTTGTCTCATCTTGGTTTTTTTCATCTTTCCTCCTTAATCAAGATCTTTATTCATTATTTTAATTTCTTTTTGCTCTCCCTCATTTGGTGAGCACTTATTAAATTTAGTTTGTCATTAAATTTACTGAATTTAATGCAGTTTTAATTATTCTAGTGAATTACCAGAGATTTTGGTAGTCTGTACCTTTGATCTTTCTCCTTTTATCTTGTCTGTATTTTGTATTATATTTTGCTTGTATTTTATATTATTTTCCTAGCATTTCGCATTGTTCTAACTTTTAATTTTTTAGCCATAATTAGGAAAAATATTGTCTCTAATTTGGGGTTTGAGATCAACATATACATGCTGCTATATTTAAAATAAGTAATCAACAATACAGCACAGGGAAGTCTGCTCAATACTCTGAAATAACCTAAATGGGAAAAGAATTTGAAAAAGAATAGATGCATGTATATGTAAAAACTGAATCACTTTGCTGTACCCCTTAAGTTAATACAACATTGTTAATCAGACGTACATACTAAGTTACTTTTGTTGTATCCTATTCTTTGCAACCCTTTGGAAGGTAGCCTGCATGACTCCTCTGTCCGTGGTATTCTCCAGGCAAGAATACTGCCTGGGTTGTTATTTCCTCCTCCAGGGGATCTTCCTGACCCAGGGATTGAACCTATGTCTCTTTCATCTAATGCATTGGCAGGCAGGTTCTTTACCACTAGCTACCTGGGAAGCCCATACTCGGATGTAAAATAAAATTTTAGAATACATAAATAAATAAATTTTATGAAGGATTCCCTCCATATTTGAGTTGTTTCTTCTCAGTCTCTTGAATGAGTGACTTTTGAAAGTACATCCTTCTCTGTATGCTTAGGATACTTACTTGTTTTCGCCTAATTTTTTCCACATGGATTCCAATTTTTTCACTTATTTTATGCTTCTCAAATACTGTTTTATACACATTATCCTTCCATTCAAATAACTTAATGACATTTTATTGGTATATGGTATTATTTTCTTTTTTATGTTAACTTTTTAAAATTGAAGTATAATTGACAAGTAAAATTGTATATTTTAAGTATACAGTATGATGATTTAATATATGTATACATTGTGAAATGATTACCACATCCATCACTTCATTAAGTTATCTTCTTTATGAGAATGCTTAAAATTTGCTCTCTGAGCAAATTTCAAATATACAAATATATTATATTTGTATATAAGTGCCATCATCATGCTGTACATTAGATTCTCAGAACTTATTCATCTTATAAGTAAAAGTTTGTACACTCTGACCAATATCTCCCTATTTTCTTCACCACCCCAGCCCATGGTAACTATTATTTTACTCTCCATTTGTTTGCTTTTAAAAACAGAGATTCCACATGTGATATCATACAGTATTTGTCTCTCTGTGCCCAACTAACTTCACCTATTACTTATTACAATGCTAAGTTCATTCATTAACTAAAACACTTTTATATAGCAAACAAAATAACCAAAAGAAAGGAAAAGGAACCGATGAAGTGGGAGAAAATTTTTGCAAACCATATGTATGATAAGGAGTTAATAACTAAAATCTATAAGGAACTCATGCAACTTAGTAGCATAAAATGAGTATCTTGATTAAAAATAAGCACAGGACCAGAATAGACTTTTTTCTAAAGAAGGTATATTAATAACCCACTGGTACCTGCAAAGATGCTCAACACCCCTAATCCTCAGGGAAATGCAATTCAAAACCACAGCAAGATATCACTTCATGCAGTTTAAGATAGGTACAAAAAGACAAGAGATTAAGAATGTTGGCAAGGGTATAGATATAAAGGAATTCTTGTACACAATTGGTTGGAATGTAAACTACTACAACCATAATGGAAATCAGTATGAAACTTCCTCAAAAATTTAAAAATAAAAAAATCATATAATTCATTAATTTCATTTCTAGGAATATATATGAAAGAAGGAAATCAGCATCTCAAAGAGATATTTGCATTCCCATGTTCATTATTCATAATACGAAGTGGAAACAACCCAAGTTCATCCTGAATGAATGGATTAAAAATATTACACGAACCAAAAAAATGGGAACATAATTCAGCCATAAAATGAAAGAAACTCTGCAGTTTACAACAACATGGATGAACTTGGAAGAAAGTATTTTAACTTACAAGAATCTTTATAGTGGGATTACTCTGGCTATTTCTTAAATTTGATTTCTGAACACATTTCCAGGGAAACCTGGCATGCTGTAGTCCATGGAATCGCAAAGAGTCAGACATGACTGGGTGAGTGAACAACAACACATTCCTATACAAATAAGTTTATCTATTCAGTGGCTAAGATTCAACCTTTGTATGTCTACTTCCAATATTGACATTTTCTGGATTGCACTTTTTGCATTCTCAGTAACAGTATATTTTCTTGTGTTTCCCTATGTACAGCTCAAGTTATATAATATTGGGAAAATTTTCTTTGAGGTGTTATTCCATATTAGTGCTCTTGATTTCCTGAAGCAATTGTTTCCTATCATTCTTATGAAGCATGTATTTATCATAAGCCTTCAAAAAGACAGTAATTAACCAGGACCCAGTGAAGCAAAGAGTAGATCAGATACTTGCTCTTCACATCATACAGCGATGACATCTACTGCTACTGTTATTTATTATGATGTGTTTTATATACAAATTTGGTCTAATTTTATACATAGGCAATCACATAACTTGTCAAATTAAGAAAATTACTCTTATCAAGAAAGGATTCAACTAAAATGTCAGAATCCAAATTCCTATACTATCTGTTTGTCTGTAATAGCTATGAGTTATTTTCCTACCTACTCATTCAGCTCTCCAGTCATCTGATTTTTTGTGATTTATCCTGTCCCAAACACAATTTTGAGAACAGAGACTGTATCTTCGCATTATAATATCTCACAGAATTTGCAGCACATATCAAGACATTATAAATATTTGCTGTTGAGAGTGAAAATAATCTGTATATGGAAATATGTTTATTGAAAACTTTACATCACTTAAATTATGTAAACTTTTTGTTAACCAAGCAGAACATCTGCTCTGGTATGGGGCTTATTTAAAATAGTTTCCTTACAGTTTCAATTGAAAACTTGCTAAATTACAGAACACTTCTTTGTGAGAGTGATAGCTATTGTTATCAAAAGCACTGTTTATTCATGTTCTTGGAAACTCATGTTTAAGCAGTATGTAACAAGGCATATCTGGCACCTGCAAAGTGACAAACCCAACTCTCCCAGTAATAATGCTCAGGAATAGGCAGAGAGAAGAGGTACATTTCAGCACACCGTTATCAGGCTAAGTGATTAACTGAACCAGCTGTGATAAAAAATGGACTTATCATTCATAACTCAAGCTCAGCAGTCTTTCTAAAAAGTGTATCTTTAATCAAAAAATGCTTGTGAGGCCAATGTACAAGAAATTCCTACCATAAATGCTACAAAATGTAAGGTGAACACAGTATTTTAAGGAAATCTAAAAAAATTGAAAATAGAATTGTAAATATTTTAAAGCCAAATGACATGGCCATACATTGTGAGAAAGTGCTTCTTGAGAGGCATCCATTCTCAAGTATATTAAAGTAAAATGGCACTTTAGGTTTGGATATCATGAATAAAAGTAACAGAATAATTTTAGTTTTAGTTTGTTGTTTTTATAAATGCTAATTTGTTTTTTGAGCAAAACCCATTTTAACATGAAATAAATTACAATCAACCAATCCATTTTAAGAAGCAGATAAAATTTATATAATCATTATAAATGGGAGTATAATGTGGTAGCTAAAATAGCACATATTCTAGAATCCCAGCTCCATCACCAATAATGTATGTACTCAGATAAGACACATAGTAATTTGGTGTCCTGTTCCTCAGCTTCCCCATTTGTTAAAAAAAAATGATAATAGAACTTGCCTCAGTAAGGTTGTTATTATGATTAAATGAGCCAGTATTTTTTAGTATATTATTCATATATATAATCTATCCTGTCAAAACACTATAAAATAATTTAAAACATAAAAATTTGAGCATATTTCTGTTCAACAATATCTAATGTGATCTGAATTAAATTTTTTTCTAAATTTTTTGTTAAAAAGTGATTTATAGTAAAAAAAAATAGAAAAAGAAAATGTAGAGCAAGTCCAGGTAAAGTTAAAATAAATATTAATTATCTGATAGAGATAATCCTATTTTTCTATGCATATATTATCATAATGATATAAAAATTTGTATCCTGTTTTTTCTTACATAATGCTATTTTAAAAACATTTGTGTTGTTTTGAATGTCTTTCATCTTTTGATAAACAACATTTTAATGAAAGCATACATTTCATAATAAGAATACATCATGATTTATTTGGTTATTCCTATTTGGGAACTTTTATAATTATATTCCAATCTATTATATATTATAAAATCTTTGTGCCTACATCTTAGCTCAGATATCAAATTATTCTGTTAGAATAAAATTAGGAGTAAAATACTGATTCAAGTTATCTTTCCTCAATCTCTTATTCATAAGTGTATTTCCACTGAGATTAAGCCCACTTTTACTATTCATCTGGGCTACAAATGTGGTAGAAATCCAAAGATTCCCTTGGAAAATGATAGAATTTTAGGAGGAAATTACAAAGTGACATTATCATTGAAAAAGTGACAAATGATAGAATGACAAAGTAGTTCCTCAAATATGTTTGGTTCTTAGATAAGCTGAAGCCTGAAATTAGGCTTGTCTGTACTGAGATCTCATTGTAGTAATTTGGGAACAGAAAGAACTATGTATTCTAACAAAAAGAAGGTTGTCATAACAAGGGTTTGTGACATTTTGTAACTGGTGTTCAAACTGGGTTGTTGAATTTTAAAGTTGATTCTAAGGAAATTGGCTGCAGATGGTGACTGCCACCATGAAATTAAAAGATGCTTGCTCCTTGGAAGAAAAGCTATGACTAACCTAGACAGCATATTAAAAAGCAGAGACATTACTTTGCCAACAAAGTTGCGTCTAGTCAAATCTATGGTTTTTCCAGTAGTCATGTATGGATGTGAGAGTTGGACTATAAAGAAAGCTGAGCCCTGGAGAATTGATGCTTTTGAACTGTGGTGTTAGAGAAGACCCTTGAGAGTCCCTTGGACTGCAAGGAGATCCAACCAGTCCGTCCTAAAGGAAATCAGTCCTGAATATTCATTGGAAGGACTGATGCTGAAGTTGAAACTCCAATACTTTGGCTACCTGATGTGAAGAACCGACTCATTGGAAAAAGACCCCGATGCTGGGAAAGATTGAAGGCGGGAGTAGTAGGGGATGACAGAAGATGAGATGGTTGGATGGCATCACCTACTCAATGGACATGAGTTTGAGTAAGCTCCAGGAGTTGGTGATGGACAGCGAAGCCTGGTGTGCTGCAGTCCACTGGATAGGAACTTTAAGAAGGAAATTGGCAGCTATATGTACAATACCTTTCTTTCATGTACTGGAAGCAAAATATTTGCTTGCATTATCAAAACAAATTCCTCAGTTTACAGCTATAAAAGATATGAGGAAAATATCAAGTAATAAGTACCAGAATTAAGAAAATTCATATAACCTGAAAAAATGGTAACAGCTTTTGGAATATACCAGGCAAGTATGGGGCCCCATTGTCAAGAAAGCATCATCTGCCTGGATCTGATAGGTGACAACAAAGCTTACCCTACAATGGAAGTGCTGGATGTCCTGAACAGGTCATCATCCCAAACCATCCAAATCATATTTCAAGTGTGGCATCTATGGGATCTCAGATTGTTTCTGTTGCTTGTAAATATACTAGACTGAAGCTGGTATTAATTTTCATCTTAATAAGATCTAGAAGACAGCCTCCAATTCTTAAAATTTGCTGATCTGCTACTTCTGAGGTGATCTTATCAAGTTCATGCTTGGCTAGTTCATTGTATGAGGTAAACTCAAGCTTCAAGCTATGGGTTAGATATCTAGGCAGGGCAGAAGGGTAGGGTGAAAAAAAAAAAAAACTTCAAGAAAACTGATTAGTATACACACATCTGTCACAGCCATGGAAATCAATTATGAAAGAATGGTGTTAGAACTAGGTTTTTCTAGTAGACAATTTAAATCTTCAGTAAAATCTGGTTAACTTTTAATTATTGCTTTCTAATAACCTATTGTACAAATTTATATTCCATAAATAGAATAATTAAGCAAAAATGTTTTAAACAGAATGATCTGCATTTTTTAAAAATTTTTGCATTTTTAAATAGAGGCTTCTGTTTGAAATTCTGTGGTGATAAAGATTTGAGTACACTGTTTTGAAATGATACTTTCAAGTTTTCTGATTTAAATATTTTTTTATTTGAGATGCATATTTTTTAAATTTATCAGAATAAATAAAAGCCATAATTTAAAAGTTACCATTTCAAGGCATTAACATATTTGACTAGAGTTAATGTAGGACATCATGTATGACCTGCACAATCCAAGGGAATGAGATCCAATTCATTTATACCATATTTTCCAAGATAGAAATCATGACCCCATAAAATAAATAGTATAATTTTTCCATCACTGTATGTGGTAATCCTAAAGTTAGTTTTAGTCATCAGTAACTCTAAAAGATTCTTTAAAACTCAGTAAAAAATGTTCTTAATTGCCATTTCCAGTGAAGAATTTTTCTATTCTAGAAAACATATCTGCTGATACTTTTCTGCTCCTTTGGCCAATTTAGGGATTTCCCCAATGATTCAGCAGGTAAAGATATGCCTGCAATGCAGGAGACAATGGAGACATGGGTTCATTCCCCGAGTTGGGAAAATCCCCTGGAGGAGGAAATGGCAGTACACTCTAATACTCTTGCTGGAAAATTCCATGGACTGAGTAGCATGGTGGGCTACAACCCATGGGGGTGCAAAGAGTCAGACATGCCTGAGCACATGGCACTGGGACGATTTAATCAAATCATATTTAATGATCTCCACAGGTAAAATGCTAACCTTTGGGGATACAAAGATAAGACTGACACAATACCTTCATTGAGGAACTTACAATTTAATGGAAGAATTTTGGTAGAGTGATTAATGCACCAAGAGCTTTATGAGCACAGGGCAGTTGTTCTTTGCCTGGAACAAGGAAATTATGGGTTTTCCAGGAGGATGAATTTCTGATAAATCTCAAAGGATAATCCTTGAGAAACTAACAAAAAGAAGGCATTTCAAGGAGAGGGAAAAGAATGAAGACGAGCAAAGATACACAGCATTTCATGTAGTGCTATGACACTCGTATCATTTTTGATGGTACTTGAACACAGATTGTGAGGTGGAGGTGGCAGAGATGATGCTCATTGTTAAACAGGAGAAAGGTATTGGAGGACATTGACTGGCAAGGCGCAGAGCTTGTGCTCCATCTGGCATGATAAGTCAGCTTGAGAAGATTTAGGAAGTGAGTGAGATTCTATTACTGCCCTGAAAAGAATTTGAGAAAAAAAAAATCATGCAAAGAGAGATAGCAATTTGGAGCCTATTTAATAATCCAAGGGGCAGATGGTGAAGGCCAGACTGCTAATATGGAGAGAACGTGAGTAGTAGATGAGTTTAAGAAATATTTAGGAGGCAAGACTGACAAGAATTTGCATTTGATTGATATTGGGTGCTTTATGGGGCAGACATAACTCAAAATATAAGTGAGAGGATTTAAAGGAAAAATAATCTTGTCAGATGATAACATCTGAAGTGTTTCTAAATAAGTAGGTCTCAAACCTGGCTGCACATAAGAATCATCTGGGGAGATTAAAAATATACAAAAAAAAAAAGAATCTTCATTCCTCCTAAGGCCAATTATATAAGAATCCCCAGTGACGGGATTCAGGCATCTGTATTTTTAAAAGAGGTTCCCTAGTGATTCTAATGTGCATGCAGTATTGAGCACCACTGTTGTTTACATCATTTTCCAGATGTGGTTTTGACTTATGAAACAAAGACGAAATATATGGAAAATGAAAGTAGCATCAAGAACCAAGTTGTATTCGACAGTCCTTATAGGAAGAATATGAAGGCTAGTGCTTATTTTATATCACAATAATCTTAAATGTCTGTTTATTGTGAATGTTGAAGTCAAGTTCTCAAAATCATCCAACCAGCACAGGCTAGTTTTGAACCAGAATCAGTCTCACTGTACATGGAGCTATTGTTGTTCAGTGCCTAACTCGTGTCCAACACTTTGCGACCCCATGGACAGTAGCCCACTAAATCGTGTCTGACTCTTGTGAGCGCCTGGACTGTAGCCTGCCCGACTACTCTGTCATGGGATTTTCCAGGCATTGGAGTGGGTTGCCATTTCCTTCTCCAGGGGATCTTGCTAACCCAGGAATTGAACCCGGATCTCCTGCACTGCAGGTAGATTCTTTACCAACTGGCTACCATTTCCTCTCTGGGAGATCTTCCCGACCCAGGGATTAAACACACATGTCTTGCATTTCCTGCAGTGGCAGGCAGATTCTTCTACCTTTGTGCCTTCTCTCGCCTCTCTACTATATTTACAGCCAGATAGTAATTGTTTTATTTTGAAATTTATTCTTGTAATTAAAAAAAATTATAGAATTTGAAGTGTTGTTCTTTTCTCCTTGTAAGATTTTGGAAATTCTATGTAAATATTTAATAACTTGTTCCAGCATATATATAGTAAGTAGAAAAGTGGACTTCAGAGAAATGAAAGTTTGGATGGTAATAAAAGTGAATACCAGCTCATGGGTGTGTATTTTTTCCAGAAACTAGAAATACAGAGAAGATCAAAGATGCACATAGAAAATAACTTGTTCAATTCTTTTAGAATTGTCTCTGTCACTGATGGCACATTTCATGCCATATTTCCAAAACAATGAAAGTTCTATGAAATAAGGGATTTTTTTTACTCTTTTCCTGTTTTACTTCTTTATAGTCAAGGAACAATATCTTATGTATGTAATATCATGTACCGAATATTCTGTATCAAATACGCCTGGAAGAGAATTATCAAACAACATCTTAAATACTCCCAATTTAATAGAAATTCATTTGGAGTATATGATTGAATATATCTTTTTTATTATCTGTTGACTTTTCTGCTTCAGAAATACAGATTGCATTTTATCTTGATTTTCTTTTGTCTTCCATATATATACCTTGATTGGTTACTGGTTAATCAATTTTTCTTCATCAGTGTTCAGTTTGGTTTTTAAAGCTATTTTTTTCACAATAGCTCAGTTTTCTTATGCATACTTGCTATGTTTAATTACTTTAGTAAGTCTCTAGTGATATTTCCTCGTTTTCAATATGTTTTCTCAGGTTTGGAATTTTACTTATTTTTGTTGTTGTTTTGTCATCTTATCTTTATGATCTTTCGCTTGTACTTCATTGATCCTTAAAATTTCCTTTTAGGGTGGTTCTCTTTTTATATATCTTTTATTTCTTTCTTCTTTCATGCTATAATGTTTTAAATAGTTTCTATTTTGTATCTTTTCATCTTGCTCATGCTTGGGTATTGCTGCCAATATATAATTTTTCAAAATCTTTTGATTCTTTTTCCATTATATCTCAGACTAGTTTGATTTTTTCCCACCACTATATTGGAAGGACTAGGAATTTTGTATTTTCTGACATTTTTCTAGCTAAAGAAAATGGTGAGGTTTAGGGCTTGGTTTAGAGGGATTCTGTTACACACCTGAACTCTGCTCTGCTGTCTTACTGAGTTAAATTTTTTACACAATGGTGGATGTCACAAATTTACTTGCTATATACCATACTCTCAGGTATAGATTATTTTGTAGATTTCAATTTCTTCTTAGAGAATCAAACTCATTTATTTGCTTTTCTTACTTTGCTGTTGTTTCTCCAACGACCAGTATCAATGAAAGTGAAAGTGACAGTGAAAGTCACTCAGTTGTGTCCGACTCTATACAGTCCATGGAGTTCTCCAGGCCAGAATACTGAAGTACATAGCCTTTCCCTTCTCCAGGGGATCTTCCCAACCCAGAGATTGAACCCAGGTTTCCCACATTGCTGGCAGATTCTTTACCAGCTGAGCCACAGGGAAGCCCAAGAATACTGGAGTGGGTAGCCTATCCCTTCTCCAGTTTATCTTCCCGACCCAGGAATTGAACTGGGTTCTCCTGCATTGCAGGTGGGTTCTTTACCAACTGAGCTATCGGGAAAGCCCTTTCACTTGATAGTCCAAACATATATAGATTTCCATTTAATTGGTTTATCTGAAAATTTTGTCATCTTTCTGAAATGTCCTAAATTTAGTCATCTCAACAGTGTGGGTTCTAGGGAGTCCATGCATTTAGGGATGAAATCTTTTGTTTTTGGTGCCAATCTGAAATCGTTTCCTCACTTCTTTGTTCTCACCTTTTTGAAGTTCAATAAATTATACTTTGCACATTTTTTCTTCCATTCTTCCTTTTCTGATTTGGTAGCTGTTGGTATAGACATTTTCTGTTTCTTTTTAGTCTTCTGTTTAACTATTTCTTTTGAGTGGAAGGAAATTCTGAGAGTTCCACATTTTAACCTACTTTTTGGAAACAAGAACATACATTACAAGCATTAAGAGAGAGAACTGAGATTGAGAGGTTAAACTGTTGAAGGTTACAAGAAGCTGCAAATCTCTATATGTGCTAAACTGCTTCAGCAGTGTCAGACTCTTTGTGACCCCACTGACTACAGTCTGCCAGGCTCCTCTGTCCATTGGATTCTCCAGGGAAGAATACTGGAGTGGGTTGTCATGTCCTCCTCCAGAGGATCTTACTGATCCAGGGATTGAACATGAATCTAAGTCTCCTGCATTGGCAGGCAAGTTCTTTACTATTATCACTACCTGGGAAGCTCAGCTCTGTCTGAGCAAGGAAAATAGAACAATGAATGTAGATGGATGTGAATGTAAGTAAATTTGGGGGGGATGTGGGAAATATGAGAGGCTTCATGCCTAAGCATTACATTTTTAAAAACAAGAAGGAATTTGGTGGAAAGAAAATGCATTTTAGTAGATGACTGAATGGATTGAAGGAAAAGGAAACAGAGAAGATGGTACAAAGTACCCTTTACAGAAACTTCCTGATGTAGCTTTTATCTTTCCTTTCCACGCCTATCTACACAGGCTATACAATCGTTGTTTCCCTTTTTGTTTGACTGATTGATTGCCTCCTTCTCTCATTCTTGCTCTCTTCTTCTCTATTAGCATGTTCTATGCTATCTGGGGATTCAGAGTCAACAACCTCTGCAAGGTAAGGTAATCTTAAGTGACAGTGAGGTATTGTACCATAAACTTAATTATTCAACTGAATGGAGGGGAAGCATTCATGCAGCTAAGAAAAAAATAATTTGTTTGCTTTTGGCACGTCTGTGATGTTGCTCAATTGAAACAGTTATTCTCAATGTTTGGTTTTCCTAGATTGATATAAAGCTAATTCTTGTCACCCCTGCATAGGGTCAATAATAGTAAGGGATGAGTGGGAATAAATTTAATTGTGCTTAGAATTATAAGGAAAGTCAGGTATAAAATATTTCCCCTAAAATATGTATCCAGGAAATGTTGGAAGCCAGATAAATTTAGCTTGTAGTTTACAAAAGGTATTACTGAAAACTAAAAAAAAAAAAAAAAAAAAAAACTATTTGTTAATATTATGTATATAACAAAAGGTACTCTTGGGTTGGGAAGTTTTAAGTATTTCCTGTATTTCTCATCATAATTAAAAGCAATGTAATCACTTACTTTCAATGTTAATGTGTATATGGAGAAGTAAGAATTGCTTTTATCTTGATTTTATATGTCAGAAACGAGAACATTGAAAAACAATCAAGTACATTCATTTATTTGCCTTTAGTATTGTCAGAATCCCAACTTTATCCTACTCTTGGGATAACTGAAATTGTGATTAAGAAGAGTAAGGTATCCTTCCTTGGTCTAGGGCACCTGCTTTTTTTAAATACCTTGCAATGGATCTTTGCACCTAGATTTTTAAAGGGCTGCTTTTCATTTGTAAAGGATGTATTTGTTTTCTGCATTTTTATTCTAGCATGTGGTTAAGCTCCAAGGCATGTAATGTGATCTCAAAGTCATTCATCCATTGAACCCCCATGCAGTGACAAACAATGAGAAGAGGGAGCTGTTTCTTAAGCTTGAGGCACATGTATAAACTACTCGTCCTAGTTTTTTTATTTGAGCACAACTTCAATAATTCATTTAAAAATATTTTGTCATTTTAAATTAATTCTCTGAATCAAATGAGTGGAATCTGCCTTAAACACACTATATTCTACAAGCTGTATGTATACACGGTATGAAAAAACAATTCATTTTTCTTTCTGTATGGACACTGTGAAAACGTACTTCTGAACACTGCTTAGATGTATGATGAGAATAGACTGATTATTTGTGGTTGAGATGATTTAGCAGGGTGACATCACCGACTCGATGGACATGAGTTTGAGTGAACTCCAGGAGTTGGTGATGGACAGGGAGGCCTGGCATGCTGTGATTCACAGGGTCGCAAAGAGTCGGACACGACTGAGCGACTGAACTGAACTGAAGACACTACCAGTACTTACTTTCTTTGTCTGTGTACCATACACACCAATGGCATGAGAAAACAAATAATGGAAACAGCTTTGCTGGATATTGAAAGTGAAAAGCTTTACCAGATAAATACAGAGTAAATGCCATTTTTAGTGTATTTGTGTATTCTTTCTCTATATTTCTGACATATTTACATGTGTGTTTTATGATGAAGGAATAATCTGCAAGTAAAAAATGTTAATAAGCTTTAAGCATTGGTTGTATGAATGATGTGGTAGAAAATCATTTCAGAGAAGAAATTAAGGTTATGAAGAGCCTGGAACTACGTGCTACAGAGTTTTATCACCTTTTTTTTTAGCAAGTGGAGATTCACTGATGAATTTAAAAATAAAAGAGGCACTTATATGGGCAAATTTACATTTTTGATAGCTCTTAAGATGGTAATGTTGAGGACTAATATGCTTGTAGTGAGCCAGAAGGCAAAGAAAGGATGACAGAATTTTAACATTCCAGATGAAATAATGGGGGATACAGGCAAGAGGGGCTCTAAGGAAAGGAAGGTTAAAGAAATAGAATCAAGTGAATCTATTTAACATTAGTTGAATGAGAGACGTCTCTAGAATAACTCTCGAGTTTTTGGTCTATGTAGTAAAGAAAGCTATTACTTATATAACACAGATGAAAGATGAAAAATGCTTAGGAACTAACCTGTAAAGATATTTCCTAGTTGGTTATGTCAGGGGAGTTTGCAATTTCCTCTGGTAGAAACCAGCTTTGGGAACCATTCACCAATGGGTAGTAGCAGTTAAATATTGTGTGTTGTTGAATGGGCATACAGAGCAAGAAAAAAATAAAACTTAATATAAACTCCATTGAGAAATGAACTACAAATTGGATCACACACTGGATTTATAAAAATCACAGTTATTGCTCCCTCTCATTCCATATATCCTTTTCCATTTGTTGCCTATCATATTGCGTGATTTATTTCTTTGCCCTCCATTAAGGACCACATTGCTTGAGTTTCATTTACAAAGGTATTTGTTTTCTTCATTCTGTTAATAACACTTCCCTAGAATCCTCTTTTTAATCTTGATTAAAAAGGATATTTGTCCCAATACACTGATTAATATTTCCTCTGATGTGCTACTTATTCATAGGGTGAGATATAGTGCTGTTTGTGGTGTTTTTCAGTAAGGTCTAGCAAAAAGTGATACATAATATCACATAAGCTAAATTATGCTGCTGCAACAAATAACATCCACAAATCAGTGACTTAAAGAGAAAATGCTTATGTCTTGCGCATGCACTGTGCTGCTGCCCTTTCCCCGTTTCCCTTCACAGCAGAACCTTGAGGTGGCTCTCACACATCATTGCTCTGCATGTTTATTGTCCAAAGCAAGTCACAAAGCTAAGCTTGATGTCAGTGGGCCAGAGAATGGGACACCAGATATTTGAAATAATACAATCTGCCAGGTAAGCTCTATGCTTATTTCTGTGGTTACTCCAATAAAAACTTCTCAGCCACATCTCTTTTTCTATCTGTTTTGTCCCTCTCTGACAAAATTCCTTTCTTCTCAGGAACAGCAACATCCAGTGATTTTTTTTTTTTTTCCCAAGGGAAGATGCTATTTATCTCCTGTCTATCTATGACTCTGTTAATGGCTATTTCTGGTAATTTTTTCCTTTAACATAGTTGTAACTAAACTTTAGAGAACCTGTTTCTTGAAATAAATAGCAAACACAAAATCACACCATAAGATATAGGTCTGAGTTTCAGCAGTGATTTACTTAAGTTACATCTGCTTCCAATAAGATGCACAATTTCTTTAAGCTAGGGTCTGCTTAACATTTTTAAAAAATTATTGTCACAATGTTGGTTCAATGTTTCTCTTTGTTTTATTGTGAGACAGTTTTTATTGCATATATTTTGGCTAAAATCCTCTGCCAGTTTCAGCACAGAAATAATGATTTATTATTGTCTTGTGCTTACATATTTCTTCTGTATGTGAATATAAATACCTTTCCATCTTATAGTTTCCTTTTAAATATTAAAATAACATCAATGTCCAGTACATATTCTCTTATTAAGGTAACAAAGAATACCTTTGATCAATCAATCCTATTATATCATACTAGGAAAATTCTGTGTAGACTAAACAGGCTTATGTTTATTTCTTAAGATAGAAAATATTTAAATTAATTGAACTATTTAAAAAATATTATTGACACTGTCTTTCACTTTTTCAATAAAATAGCTAATTAAGTAGGTATCAGTATATGTACTACCCCCAAAATTGAACTGTTGCATCATTACTTTGAATCCAGTACCAAAGACCTATTTAGTATTTTAGTCCTAAAATAGTTCTGTTATTATATATAACCCCATTTCCTTCCACCTTATGAGTCATAGTATTCTTATTTCTTTAGAAATAAGTATATAAATAAATGAAATAAATCCTTTATTCTGTGCCATGGTATCAGCTTTCTGACTCTTGACCACTTCAATCATGTTTTCTGCCTCCAGATAATTCTTAAAGTTCTCTATTATCCTATACTTTTTCAAACCCACTGTTTCTGATGATCCATTATTTTATATTCATCTCCACTTTCCCAACTTTATCACCCAAACTCAATGAATACAAGTCAAATATTCAACATTGGAAGTTGATAAAATATATGGGCTAGAAAATTTACTTTATAATCTTTCAATATAAAGAAGAGATTTTGCTAATAGATACTGAATTGCAAGGATAATTAATTCTGATTTTTTTGTATATTCTATGTCTATACACCTCATAGAAACTATAATCAACATGGTTTCAAAAAATACATGTATTACATTAATTTCACTTCTTTTAAACTATTCAATTACCCTTTGGCACTGATGTATTAACAAAGCAATATGGATACAGCATTTTTGGAAAGAAACTTGGATACAGCAATGACTCCATACATTTTCTAATAATTTAAGATTATGAGTATTATAAAACTTAATAAATGTTCTTCCAAGAACAATCTTCCCTGGTGGCTCAGTGGTAAAAAATCTGCCTGCCAACAGAAAACCCACTCCAGTATTCTTGCTTGGAAAATCCCATGGACTGAGAAGCCTGGAATGCTACAGTCTGTGGGGTTGTAAAAGAGTCAGACAAAACTTAGAGACTAAACAACAGAAATATTCATTCCACCCCATATACAACTTACTTTCTCATCCTCTAGTTCCTAACTTTACTTTTCCATCTGTAACAGTTTATTTTAAAGTAGCAGTACCATTTAAAATACTAGTTTAGGGGCATAAGGGACTTTCCTGATAACTCAGTTGGTAAAGAATCCACCTGCAATGCAGGAGACCCTGGTTTGATTCCTGGGTCGGGAAGATCCGCTGGAGAAGGGATAGGCTACCCACTCCAGTATTCTTGGGCTTCCCTCATGACTCAACTGTAAAGAATTCTCCTGCAATGCTGGAAACCTGGGTTAGATCCCTGGGTTGGGAAATTCCCTGGAGAAGGGAAAGGTTACCCACCCCAGTATTCTGGCCTAGAGAATCCCATGAACTGTATAGTCCATGGGGTCACAAAGAGTCAGACACGACTGAACAACTTTCACTTTCTTTCTTTCTTAAACAGAAAAATTAAAAATTTAAAAATAAAAAACATAAAAATTAAAATGGTTCTATGAAGACCTACAAGATCTTCTAGAATTAACACCAAAAAAAAAAAAAAAGGGTGTCCTTTTCATCATAGGGGACTGAAATGCAAAAGTAGGATGTCAAGAGATACCTGTAGTAACAAGCAAATTTGGCCTTGGAATACAAAATGAAGCAGGGCAAAGGCTAACAATTTTGCCAAGAGAACGCACTGGTCATAGCAAATGCCCTGTTCCAACAACGAAATAGACTGCTTGACACATGGACATCGCCAGATGGTCAATACTGAAATCAGATTGATTATATTCTTTGCAGCTGAAGATGGAGAAACTCTATACAGTCAGCAGGAGCTGACTATGGCTCAGACCATGAACTCCTTATTGCCAAATTCAGACTGAAATTGAAGATAGTAGGGGAAACCACTGGACCACTCAGGTATGACCTGAAGCAAATTCCTTATGATTATACAGTGGAAGTGAGAAATAAAATCAAAGGATTAGATCTGATAGGCAGAGTGCCTGGACAACTATGGACAGAGGGTCATGACACTGCAGGAGGCAGTGATCAAGACCATGCCCAAGAAAAAGAAATGCAAAAAGTTGAAATGGTTTTCTGACGAGACCTCTCAAATAGCTGAGAAAAGAAAAGTGAAAGGCAAGGGACAAAAGGAAAGATATACCATTTGAGTGCAGAATCCCAAAGAATAACAAGGAGAGATAAGATAGCCTTCCTTAAGTGAACAATGCAAAGAAATAGAGGAAAACAATAGAATCTGAAAGACTAGAGAGCTATTCAAGATACCAAGGGAACATTTCATGCAAAGATGGGTACAATAAAGGACAGAAATGGTACAGACCTAACAGAAGCAGAAGATATTAAGAGGTGGCAAGAATACACAGAAGAACTATGCAAAGAAAAGCGTCTTCATGACCCAGATAACCACGATGGTGTGATCATTCACCTAGAGCCAGATATCCTGGAGTGTGAAGTCAGGTTGGCCCCTTGGAAGCCTCACTACGAACAATGCCAGTGGAGGTCATGAATTCCAGGTAAGCTATTTCAAGTCCTAAAACATGATGCTGTGAAAGAGATGTATTCAATATGCCAGAAAATTTGGAAACCTCAGCAGTGACTACAGGACTGGAAAAGGTCAGTTTTCATTCCAATCCCAAAGAAACGCAATGCTAAAGAATGTTCAAAGTACTGCAAAATTGCACTCATCTCACACACTAGCAAAGTAATACTCAAAGTGCTCCAAGTGAGGCTTCAACAGTACGTGAACCGAGAATTCCAGATGTTCAAGCTGCATTTGGAAAAGATAGAGGAACCAGAGATCAAATTGCCAACATTTGTTGGATCATTGAAAAAGCAAGAGTTCCATAAAGCATCTACTTCTGTTTTATGATTGCACCAAAGCCTTTGACTACGTGGATCACAATAAACTGTGGACAATTCTTAAACAGATAGGAATACCAATCAATCTTAACTGCCTCCTGAAAAATCTGTATGCGGGTCAAGAAGCAACAGTTAGAACCGGACATGGAACAACAAACTGGTTCCAAATTGGGAAAGGAGTGCTTCAAAGCTGTATATCGTCACCCTGTTTATTTAACTGAAATGAAGAGTACGTCATACGAAATGCTAGGCTGGATGAATCACAAGCTGGAATCACGATTGCCAGGAGAAATATCAATAACCTCACATATGCAGATGACACTGGTGGCCCTTATGGCAGAAAGCAAAGAGGAACTAAAGAGCCTCTTAATGAAAGTGAAAGAGGAGAGTGAAAAAGCTGGCTTAAAGCTTTACATTCAGAGAACTAAGATCATGGCATCTGGTCCCATCACTTCATGGCAAATAGATGGGGAAACAAGGGAAATAGAGACTGATTTTATTTTGGGGGCTTCAAAATCACTGCAGATGGTGACTGCAGCCATGAAATTAAAAGACGCTTGCTCCTTGGAAGAAAAGTTATGACCAATCTAGACATGACAACCCACTCTAGTGTTCTTGCCTGGAGAATTCCAGGGACAGGGGAGCCTGGTGGGCTGCCGTCTATGGGGTCGCACAGAGTCGGACACAGCTGAAGCGACGTAGCAGCAGCAGCAGCAGACAGCATATTAAAAAGCAGAGACATCACTTTGCCAACAGAGGTCCATATAGTTAAAGCTATGGTTTTTCCAGTAGTCATGTATGGATGTGAGAGTTGGACCATAAAGAAAGCTGAGTGCCAAAGAATTGATATTTTTGAACTGTGGTGGTGGAGAAGACTCTTGTGAATCCCTTGGACTGCAAGGATATTAAACCAGTCTATTCTAAAGGAAATCAGTCCTAAATATTCATTGGAAGGACTGATGCTGAAGCTAAAGCGCCAGTGCTCTGGCCACCAGATGAAAAGATCCAACTCATTTGAAAAGACCCTGATGCTGGGAAAGATTGAGGGCAGGAGGAGAAGGGGATGACAGAGGATGAGATGGTTGGATGGCATCACCGACTCGATGGGCATGAGTTTGAACCAGCTCCAGGAGTTGGTGATGAACAGGGAAACCTGGCATGCTGCAGATCATGGGATCACAAAGAATCAGACATGACTGAGCAAATGAACTGAACTGAACTGAAAATTTGATTTTCTCTCTTCATTCTGAAAACTTAGATTTTCTAGATGTCACCTACTTTCTTTCATCCCCTCATTTTTTTTTCAGTTTTACACAGCTTGTTCTCAGTTTCTTCTCCAAAATCTATATCATATTGTATCAAATTAAATACTTTCTTTATTTGTGTCATCACTTTCTTTCTTTTTGGACAGCAGTCATGAATTTATAAACATGGATCACAGAAAAGCAGAAGGGAGATCCTGGTCTTGAATAGAATGAAACTCACTAATGGATGTAGGTTTTCTCGTAATGATAATGGTGATTACTCTTAACGATACCTCAAAGCTTTTTTATTTATTTTTCACTGTGATAGTGCCTGAGCTTTGTACATGAAATAAAACAGTGTTTTTGGAAAACTTTCTTCTGCAATTACCATTTATCTTTTTGAAGTGAATTTTGTCTCTTTGAACATTCAGCCCAAATTTTCTTCTGGAGACTTTCATCTGAATATCAATAAACTCTGTGAGTTTTATAAGCAAAACTGTAAATAAAACTCTGATCTCTTCTTTGGCAGACTTGTGATGTGTAGGATTCAGAAATGTTCCCAAAATAAAACACCCGCCAGTAAACCTCCTCTTTGGAGATATCCTTTTGAATACAAGATGGCCTGAGCTCACTGGGTGTAAGTACAAACAAATTTGAATCTTTTGAAGATCGAGATATTGTAGCAACATTCTGTGAATTAGGATCAAGTTCCACAATTCTAACATTTAATCTTGTACTCTATTCCAATGTACAACTGGGCAGATTCCAATAGCAAAGAATATCATTTTCAGAAGTACCAAGAAGATGTGTTCTCAGACACATTAGTCTCCCAAAGCAAAGCTTTTTTGTTTTTGCAGCTTATTGACAGAGAGTAAAGTCAGATGCCTCTGAATGTCATATTGTGACTTTTTTCTCAAAATTAGCAACAAGTAATCATCTTCCAAGAAACAACAAACAGTTGCTTGGTGTTGGTAGTAACTGCCCACAGAGTCATAATTCCAATAACAGTATTTTTCCATGTATCAGAATCATCTGTTATTTCACATTTTGAAGTGATTGTTTTACTAACTGGAGCAAAGATGTGGCTTTATTTTATTTTATTTTTTTTGTATTTTAGAGACAGAAAAATGTGTTATCATCTTTATGTAGCAAATTAAGCTTTGTGTTAAAAAGGGACAAGCATTTGTATTTTCTTATTATGTGTCCCTCTTTTCATATGCAATATAAACTGAATATTCATTTCTTGCTGTTCTATTATTGCAAGGAAGTTACATTGACATCAAAATAAAGACTTTGTTAAGTCAATTTGCATCAGTCCAATACAATTGATATATTTTGCTGTATCATGTGTGTTCAGTCGCATATGATTCTTTGGGACCCAATGGACTTTAGCCCACCAGGCTCCTTTGTCCATGGGATTTCCCAGGCAAGAATACTGGAATGGGTTTGCCATTTCCTCCTCCAGAGCATCTTCCTGACCCAGGGGTCAAAACCCATGTCTCGCGTGTTTCCTATGTTGAAGGTGGAATCTTTATCATTGCACCACTGGGGAAGCCCTGTATATCTAGTTCGTATATAACTAGTTTTCATTTTGGATAGAAAAGAAAAATTATAGACCATAGGTGTTTAGTTTATTGCTAAAGCTTAGATTATTGGATAAATTGTGAAACTATTAAAGATATCCCTATCACCGACCATCATATCAAGGAACAGAACCAATATATTTAAGACTAAGTTGGTCAATGTGTGTGTGTGCTCAGTCGTGTCTGACTCTTTGCAGCCCCATGGACTGTAACCTGCCAGGCTCCTCTGTCCATACGATTTCCCAGGCAAGAGTATCTGAGTGGCTGCCATTTCCTTCTCCAGGGGATTTTCACCACCCAGGGATCAAACATGCGTCTCTTGCATCTCCAGCATTGGCAGGCAGGTTCTTTACCACTAGTGCCAGTTGGTCAGTAGCATCCCCTAAGGGGAAGATAAACTGTCCCTTCTCTATAGTATCTTGCCACTCTATTAGATACCCAGGTACAGTGACCATTTTCAGACTGGTGATTGGTGTGGAAAAAATCAGATCCATGACCTTATAATGGCATTAATATAAACAGATGTATGTGTGCTTCTGGTCAGCATCAAAATTCCTATAATTATTATATTGGTCATTAATATAGCCCACTGCTATGCTGACTGAAATAATCTCTCATAGGTAATAACCAAGAAGTCAGGATGTTTATGTTCAATGTGAAAGTCTTTATCAGAATATCATCTATATGGTCCCACAGTTTAATTTTTAAATCAAAAGAACATACAGCAGTAGATGGTAGTTGGGTTGAGTTAGAATCCAGTTACCAAATGTTGTATCTGTGCAATATATGTACACATTCTTCGTAGATACAACTTTATTAAAAGGACCCAAGACACATTAGCCTGGAGAATCCCATGGACAGAAGAGCCTGATGGGTTACAGTTCACAGGGTCACATAGAGTTGGACATGACTGAGCACACACGCACAGCAGAACACTGGCAACCCATGGAAGCCTTAGTTTTCTCCTGATTCTTTCGATAGTGTCAACAGAAACCTTTTTAGCTGTAATATGCACAGAACCTTACCCCGATGGTCTGCTTGCTGCCAACCACAAAGAACCACACAAAGGCTCTCATCCTCCACTATATCTGCTCAGACACATGTGTTTCCAAACTTAATTTTGATTTTATTAATGTGTTTAATAGAGAACATTATTAAATGTTTACTCTTTTATTTGGGGAGAAATGCTTAGTGTAGTTTTCTAAGATCTTGTATATAACTGTTTTTCCTTTGCTCACAGAGACAAAAATTTCTTTATTAATAGGTATAGAATCCTTGGGACACTACACTTTCCACTCTAAACATTGTTCAATGATATTGATGATACTGCTTGAATATCTTCTGGAATTTGATGGTATAGATACAAAATCTGAAGCTGTTATCATTCTACATTTGTGTTGTATGTATACTTTTTGAGGTTAGATGTCAGATATTGTTATTTAGCCATGAAATCATAATTTCAAGTGCAGAAAGATTTTCTTCCATTTTTTCTTTGTTTATCAAGTTTGCTTAAATTATTCTATTCTTTCTTTAGGAAAACTTTTCAACTTGAATACTGTTTCTAAACTAAGCCGTCTTTATACTCATAACATCTTTACCACTCTTTGGTTTTTCTTTATATTCTGAGAAACATTCTCGCCTTTTGTTAGATATTTTTTCAATCAGTGGTTCAGTTTTCATTTGCCCGTGTAGCCCATGAAGCTCACTAGGATCCTCTGTCCATGGGATTTACCAGGCAAGAATACCAGAGTGGGTAGCCATTCCTTTCTCCAGGGGATCTTCATGACCCAAGTACCGACCCCTATTCTCCTCCTTTGCAGGCAAATTCTTTACCGTCTGAGCCACCAGGAAATTGATTTTTTTTTTTTTTTACAGCATTACTTCTATGTAAGATATTAACTTTTCATATATCATAATATTTGAATGTCTTTATTTTTCTTTATATTCTTCATAGCATTTTATTAAACATAATGTATTCTTTTCTGAGGAATGTTCAAACAAAACAAAATATATGTTCATATTTTGATCCTAAAGGCATGCTCTACAATTTAATGAATATATGAAATTCATCCCTGAGAAAGGAAAATATTTGATTAAATATTATTAGTTTGCAAATTTGTTGTACCAAAATAATAATTGACTAACATATTCTCAAAATGGTGGTTGTGTTATGTTGGTCGAAAACATTTTGACATTTTGAAAGGCTGGCTTATGTTTGTTACTGTTACCAGGACAACCTCTCACTATTTATGCTCCCTAGAGTTGACAAGTTTATTAATGAAGGGAAATATCAGAATGTCTTGTAACTTAGGAGATTTCATTATTTCCATAAGTGAATGAGCTTCATAGAAAGCATGCTTCCTGATTTCTCACGCTCAAATGAAAGAAGTACATTTATTTTTTAAATCCATTATTTGTAGAAGCATGCACACAAGTACATACAAACGTATACATACACACACATGCAATTCCCTCCATATTTGATGCAATTTAAGCTAAGTTTCAGAAATAGCCTTTGGAAATCCTCTCTGTCTTCTAACATGAAAAATTTCTTTACTGTCTGGGAATGGCTACCTACTCTAGTATTCCTGCCTGGAAAATTCCATGGACAGAGGAGCCTGGTGGGCTTCAGTCTATGGGGTCACTAAGAGACAGACACACCTGACCGACTAACACTTTCACTTTCAAATTTACTGTTCAGTACTATATTAGTCATTATGGCAGCCAGAACTAAAACAGAATGTCATAGACTGCACAACTTAAACAACAGGCATTTATTTACTCAGTTTTAAAACCTGGAAGTCCAAGATCAGAGTGTCAACCGGGTCAGGTTGTGGTGAGGGCTCTCTTCCTGGCTTGCAGATAGCCACTTTTCCACAGTGTCCTCACATGGTAGAGAAAGAGAACAAGTTTTCTGGTTGCTGCTGTTTAGTTGCTCAGTCACGCCCGACTCTTTGCGACCCCATGGACTGCAGCACGCCAGGCTTCCCTGTCCATCACCAACTCCTGGAGTTTGCTCAAACTCATGCCCATTGAGTCAGCAATGCCATCCAACCATCTCATCCTCTGTCATCCCCTTCTACTCCTGCCTTCAATCTTTCCCAGCATCAGGGTCTTTTCCAATGAGTAGGTTCTTTGCATCTAGTGGCCAGAGCATCAAGGCTTCAGCATCAGTCCTTCCAATGAATATTCAGGGTGGATTTCCTTTAGGATTGACTGGTTTGATCTCCTTGTAGTCCAAGGAACTCTCAAGAGTCTTCTCCACCACCACAGTTCAAAAATATCAATTCTTTGGCACTCAGCTTTCTTTATGGTCTAACTCTAACATCCATACAAGAATACTGGAAAAACCATAGCTTTGACTAGACAGACCTTTGTTGACAAAGTAATGTCTCAGTTTCAGTACACTGTCTAGATTTGTCATAGCTTTTCTTCCAAGGATCAAGCATCTTTTAATTTTGTGGCTGCAGTCCCCATCTGCAGGGTTTTGGAGCCTCTGGTATCTCATCTTGTGAGAGCCCTAACTCCATCACAAAGGCCCCAGTCTCATAAAATCATCTAACCCTAATAACATCCCAAAGTTCCTGTCTCCAAATATTGGGGGTTGGGGCTTGAACATGTGATTTTGGGGGATATATAGTCAGTCTGTAACAAGTACCTACTTTAAGTAATACAATATCTAAACTAGATCTGAATAGACATTCTAACAATAAATTCTTCTCCATATCATCATTGACTAATAGAACTTATATGATGAATGAAAATGTTCTTTATCTGTACTGTCCAAAGGGATAATCACTGACCACATATAGCTAGTGAACACTTGGAATGGGGCTATAAAATAAATTTTAATTTCGTGTAATTTAAATGTAAATTTAAATAGATTTATATAATGACCCTACTGGGGTGGTACATTCAGTTCATTCTCTGATCAACATCAATAAACCAATATATATGTATAAATACAGGGATACAGACTAAATTTAAAACTTAATGTATAAAAAGAAAAATTTTAATATTACTTAGTGAATTAAAACCATACCTAATGTGAGTAAAAAGAGTGTCATAACAGTAGTAGGTTAAAGGAGTATAAATATTGCTTGAAACTACAATTTTAAATGTTTATAAGACATCAAAAAATGTAAGTACAACCTACTAGATATCCTAAAATATATTTTAAAAGCATAAAAACAATAACCTGCAATAGCAATTATTTCTACTAATTGTTTATTCATATGTATGTAGTCATAAGTATGTAAAATATTCATTTGAAATTAAATGTAAAGCATAGTTAAAATATCAACTCATTATACAAGCATGATGCTATTTCTATATTTTGGAAAGTTACTCTTTGATTAACTTTGATTCTTCCTTTTAGTTGAATGAGATCACAACTCTGAAAGATTAAAAATAAAAGAAGTTTATAATCTAAAATTTGTACACATACATGCATTTTAATTATTTTGAATATATGGAGTAATTTATAAATTTCAGGCATGGCGTTATCCCCTGAGAAAATAATAATAACTAAAAATTGCTTCTTGGAGTCAAAAAATCATATTCTAGCTAAAGAAATGTACATGTAAAAAGAACTTACAAATATAGAACTGTAAGTTAAATCATAAGGCTATCCTCAGAGCGCAGTGGTGGTAGAAATGAAGCGGAGTTAGTATAATGGCAACCCACTCCAGTGTTCTTGCCTGGAGAATCCCAGGGACAGGGGAGCCTGGTGGGCTTCCGTCTATGGGGTCACACAGAGTCGGACACGACTGAAGTGACTTAGCAGCAGCAGCATGCATGAGGTATGAGGATGATTTCCAGAGAAAGATCAAGTAGTCCTATTGGCATTCCTAGGCAAAATTAATTACCCCTGTTTTTGTATCCCTGTATATTAGTCATACACTGTGTAGAATAGTTTTCATTCTGTGCTCTGTATTATCGACAGACTGTTTTCTTGTTTGAATAATTAATTCCTTGAGGTAGCATCGAATATCCTTTTCTATTTGTGTACATCCAACACCTAATATTGTTAGAAAGTGTCAGTATTTGACATATACATATACACATATATTTATATTCAATATATTTTCCTTTAGGTCTATTTTATTAAATCATAAATGTACAACTGCTTCATATAATAATTCTACATGATAAAATTTAAGGAATAGTGTTATTAATATGTTTCATTACACCATACTTCTGACTA
Source organism: Moschus berezovskii (assembly GCF_049115385.1). NCBI lineage: Eukaryota > Metazoa > Chordata > Mammalia > Artiodactyla > Moschidae > Moschus > Moschus berezovskii. Next base: position 18,837,104 of record NC_142480.1, on the reverse strand, counting down.
ATAGCTTTTCAAAAACTGAGAAAAATCTTGCAAAAGATTTTTTTAAATGTAAAATTAACACATATGAAGCATATCTATGAAGCAAAATATATATTTATATTTTACTTTCACAAAATTTCACTCAGAATAAAAAAAGAGGGTTTTAAAATATGACTGAAAAATTAAATATATTTAAATGGAACCATTTTACATCTTGTTACTTAAAATTTTGAAGCATTTTCCTATTATTTATGAGATTTACTATAGCACAAATCATTGAGGTTTTACTAGACTATATTCGGAGAGAGGCTTTTTATTCTATTCTTCCCATCAAATAAATTATTTTTATATTCATATAGTTAAATATGTAGGTGGTATTTCTTATGACAGACTTTAAAATTATGTGAAATAAGGAAGAATGTTCTTCATTAAACATTATGAACATAACTAAGTTTTACAAAAGAGAATATACTTGTCAAAAGCTTTACATATATGTATGGATCTACAGAAAAATAAAGCAAGCATCCATAAAAAATACCTTTTTAGGAAATGCATGGAATAACATAACACCACATATAAAAATAAAGTCAATGTGTGTCATGTGCAGTAAAGTTGTACTCATTGAAAATATTATCTTTTCAAAATAGGCCTATTAATATTAGCACAAAGTATATGGTTAAGCATAGTACTATGAACTTTCAAAATAATTCTAATATGAAATTGTTTATTCTCCTGTTCTTACTTAATTCAATGTTAAAATGTAACAAGAGAAATTGGAGGCTTTATTACTGAGGCAGAAAAATGTCGACAATGATCCTTGAAATTAACTTTGAATTAAGAAGTATCTGCAATCAAGAATAAATATGCAAGCTGGCTTTATTCGGTGACTGAATATCAGGAGTTGACCATTTACCATCTCAATATTTCAGCATTTAAATTATTGTGTTTTTAAAGACCTACATAAAGCACATTCTCCCACCATTAGCTAATAGCCTGAGCAATTTTACCATTGTTCATTTTGAATTATAGGCACATGACATACACATCAGATAAACACAGGGCAGGTGCTCAAAATGTAAATATGGAAAATCTTTTAAATGTAAAATTAACACAGCAAACTATAAAACCTTTTTTAATGCAACCTTTATTCAAGGTAATTGGTTCTTCTTATGTCGTGTTCTACAGCACTAAAAATCTTAACTGATATCACTTGTCTAGAGGCTGAAGAAAGCTGCAGCTGTTCATCAAGAGCATTTTTGTTTTTACCAGAGCCGCAGCTGTAATGCACATAATTCATGTGGTCCTTTGGAGCTGTCCATCTGCTGGGTGCTGTATTCACGGTTGACTAATCATCTGTAATAGAATGCCTGTCTAGTTGTTTGTGCATAATACCATATTCTAGTAACTCCAGATCATTTATCCTGCATGGATTTAGAACCAAACATCACGCTATTTCCTCTGGAGAGATGCCCTGAAAACAATATTAAAATGTAATTTCATTAGAAGCAGAAGCAAAACTCTGCTCATTTTGAAACATTTATTTTAGTATTGATCAATTATCAACCTAGTAACATGGACTTATACAACTTTAAATCTATATGAATTTGTAGTGTTCCAGAGGTCTTTCAATGCAACTTAATTTAGTTGATAATAGATAATAGTGAGCCCTAACATTTATTGAGGGCTTACTGTGAGTCAGGGATGTGCTAAGGACATATGAAAGTGAAAGTGTTAGTTGCTCAGTCGTGTCTGACTCTGAGACCCCATGAACTGCAGCCCACCAGGCTCCTGTGTCCATGGAATTCTCCAGGCAAGAATACTGGAGTGGGTAGCCATTCCCTTCTCCTGGAGATCTTCCTGATCCAGGGATCAAACCTGGATCTCCCACATTGCAGACAGATTCTTTACCATCTGAGCCACCAGGGAAGATCCTAAGAACATATAGGCATCAACTTATGTAAGATTTATAACACTTCATTATTTAAGCACATTGATTATAATAATTATACTAATTTAGAATATTAAAACAATTGGCCTAATTAGTAGAGTACTATTATTGAGATTTAAGAGGAAATAGCAGTTAGAAAAGTGGTACAGTTACTTAACCTAATTATTCACTTATCCAGCAAGCATTTCATTTTAATTTGTAGATTTCTACTCTAGTCACTTTGATGGATACTAGGTAAAAATAATAAATGGATTTTACTTGGCTTCTTTTGCCTTTAGTTAGCAAGGCAAAAGCTACAGGAGTAGAGGATATTGACTATGTGTCCTACTGTACTGCATGTCTGTTTTGCTGACTCAGTGTGTCTATTTCTGTCCTTTGGGTAATAACATCCTACTTTGTTTAGGGGAACCACCTTTTTCCTAAGATTTGAAGCAATGTATTCTCCAGCATCGGGGAAAAACAAGTAAACCATGAGTGGCCGATTAGAACATTCCATCCTTCTGGCCACAATGATTTGTTCAGAAGTATAAGCCAGGTCAGGTCAAGAAGGCACTCTGGATAGTGTAAAAATAAGAAGGAAAGGAAAGTTCTTTTTCTTTGAACCAGAACCTGAGAGGATAAATCAAGCTGAAAATTACAGAACCTTTAATACTGAGAGAGCTGCAGAGGAGAACAGTCAGCACAGAAAATATGATCATCCCAAGGACAGAGAGACTAGGTCCTGGTAACATTATTGAAGGATTGGATCCATCTGTGCTTTAAGCCATCTCTGGATCTGTGTGTGTAGTTATATTAGTAAAAAACAAACAAACAAACTTGATTCTCCCTGAACCAGTTTAATACAATTCTCTGTTCCTTGCAACCAAAAATCATGGTAGTTACAGACACACACACACACACACACACAAAATCGTGGTAGTTACACACACACAGGTAACTAAGGCCTGGAGGATTAGGAAAGACACTGAATCTTATGTATGAAAGCACATGTAATTAGGCAGATGAAAAAGTCAGGAGGAAGAGTTCAGAGGAGAGGAAGAAGGTTCAAAAACACATTTTTTGAAACCTCAGATATGAGAAAGAATATATTTAGCATTTTTTAAATAACTATACAGTGCTGTTTATGTGCTGATTTTCCTAAGTGCTGGCTAAAGAATGCTAATCAGGATAAAGAAAATCCTTATTCTTAGCTCAGCATTGATCAGGTGAGCCTGAAATCATGGAATACATAATGAACAATCAAGCATTCTAAATTTCATTATTGCTCTAGCTTAGGATTTGAGAAAATAAAGGAAAGAATTTAAACCAGACACAAATTTCAAATCCTGTGGTGACTGTTAAGTTCTGTTCTGGTGGTTAGTTGTATGGGGGTTTCCCTGGTGGCTCAGAGAGTAAAGAATATGCCTGCAAAGCAGGAGACCCGGGTTCAGTCCCTTGACTGGGAAGATCCCCTGGAGTAGGGAATGGCTACCCACTCCAGTATTCTTGCCTAGAGAACTGCATGGACAGAGGAGCCTGACGGGCTACAATCCATGGGGTGGCAAAGAGTCAGACATGTCTGAGGGGCTTCCATTCATTCATACACTGTGTGGCTCTGATCTTCAGAAGATAGTTATTGACCACAAACACAATCAGTGACTGAGCCAGACAGGAAATAAGCCTCCTGACTGCCTGTTCATATTTTTCTTCCTTCACAACTTTTATGAGCATATTAGAATTAATAAACATTATTTATTATTCTAAGCTTTTGCATATGCCAGGAATACTTTAGAACCTCAGATATTTCATTTTCCAATTGCTGCTGCTGCTGCTGCTAAGTTGCTTCAGTCGTGTCCTACTCTGTGCAACCCCAAAGATGGCAGCCCACTAGGCTCCTCTGTCCCTGGGATTCTCCAGGCAAGAATACTGGAGTGGGTTGCCATTTCCTTCTCCAATGCATGAGAGTGAAAAAAGAAAGTGAAGTCATTCAGTCTTGCCCGACTCTTAGCGACCCCATGGACTGCAGCCCACCAGGCTCCTCTGTCCATGGGATTTTCCAGGCAAGAGTACTGGAGTGGGTTGCCATTGCCTTCTCCTTTCCAATTGCTGCTTCTGCTGTTGCTAAGTTGCTTCAGTCATGTCTGACTCTGTGTGACCCCATAGATGGCAGCCCACTAGGTCCCCCCATCCCTGGGATTCTCCAGGCAAGAACACTAGAGTGGGTTGCCATTTCCTTCTCCAATGCGTGAAAGTGAAGTCGCTCAGTCATGTCCGACTCCCAGCCACCCCATGGACGGCAGCCTACCAGGCTCCTCCGTCCATGGGATTTTCTAGACAAGAGTACTGGAGTGGCTTGCCATTTCCTTCTCTGCTAATCACCCTCAAATCACTTTGTACTGAATAAACAAAAATGTGGATCCACGTTTTTAATTCTTGTGCCCCTGCTCTCTTTTATTTCTATCTCGATTTTTCTTTGTCTCTCTGATCTCAAATACATATATTTCTCCTTTGGATGTTTCCCCTTTTCTTATTCAACTAGCCTAACTTCTGGCTTTAAAGTAAAACTCAAAGTATCCATTTAAGCCATGTATGGGATTATGGGACTAGTCATAACAATATAAACTGCATATACACTTTAGTTGATCTTGATTTTATGATTATATTAATAATAGAAATGTTGGTAGTTTTAATTGATAACACAATGACGTATAGTCAGGTAAAAGTTGAAAATAAAATTTAGGAAACTGAGAAAATCTATACTATTAATAATACCTTACTTTGTTTTTGTTCAGTTACTATCATGTCCAACTCTACATGGACTGCAACATGCCAGGCTTCCCTGTCCTTCACTGTCTCTCAGAGTTGGCCCAGATTCATGTCCATTGAGTCAGTGATTCTAACCATCTTATCCTCTGCCACCTCCTTTTCTTATTGTCTTCAGTCTTTCCCACCATCAGGGTCTTTTCCAATGAATCGGCACTTTGCATCAGGTGGCCCACAGTATTGGAGCTTCAGCTTCAGCATCAGTCCTTGCAATGAATATTCAGGGTAGATTTTATTTCAGTTCAGTTCAGTTCAGTCGCTCAGTCATGTCCGACTCTTTGCGACCCCATGAATCATAGCACGCCAGGCCTCCCTGTCCATCACCAACTCCTGGGGTTCACTCAAACTCATGTCCACAGAGTCGGTGATGCCATCCAGCCATCTCTTTCTCTGCCGTTCCCGTCTCCTCCCACCCCCAATCCCTCCAAGCATCAGACTCTATTTAGGATTGACTAATTTGATCTCCTTGCTGTCCAAGGGACTCTCAAGAGTTCTCCAGCACCATAGTTCGAAAGCATCAATTCTTCAGCGCTCAGCCTTCTTTATGGTTCATCTCTCACATCTGTACATGACTAGTGGAAAAACCATAGCTTTGACTATATGATCCTTTGTCAGCAAAGTGATGTCTTTGCTTTTTAGTACGTTGTCTAAGTTTGTCATACCTTTCTTTTAAGGAGCAAGAATCTTTTAATTTCATGGCTGCAGTCACCATCTGCAGTGATTTTGGAGCCCCCAAAAAATAAAGTCAGTCTCTGTTTCCCTTGTTTCCCCATCTATTTGCCATGAAGTGATGGGACCAGATGCCATGATCTTAGTTCCCTGAATGTTGAGCTTTAAGCCAGCTTTTCACTCTCCTCTTTCAGATTCATCAAGAGGCTCTTTAGTTCCTCTTAGCTGTCTGCCATTATAATGATATCATCTGCATATCTGAGCTTGTTGATATTTCTCCTAGCAATCTTGATTCCAGCTTGTGTTTCAATCAGCCCAGCATTTCACATGACGTACTCTTCATAGAGTTAAATAAGCAGGGTGACAACTAAATAAGAGCAAAAATTTGTCTCAAATGACAAGAAATCATTGTAACTTCCAGAAAAATTATTATTAACCTAGTTAAATTTGAGACAAACCAGGCCAAAAGTATAGTTTATAATACTTTAAAGTTATTCTTTATCTCATTCCTCAAAATGCCAAGTTCTGAGGGGAAGAAAAAAATGTTTAAAGTTTGAAGAATTTGCTTTGCCAGCGTTTTTCAAGAAATATCCAATACCACATATTGAACAAACCTCTTCTATATATTTGTTTAATTTTTTATATTTACAATGTGATGGACAGCTTAGGTTTGCAAAGATATTATTTAGTTTTGATTTAAAGTTTGCTTCAGGATTTTAAAATTTGAGAGAAGATCAAGCTTCATTTTTCAAAAATACATTAAAGAAAGGGCTTAGTGTGCGAAACACTGACATTTATTTTTATAACTTTCCAAAAGTTGTGTTCCTGTGTGCACGTTCACCTATTCTTTAGTGTCTTTAGATTACAGGTAAAATTTCCCACATGATATTAATTCATTTCAGTAATTACATTATAGCTATTATAATATAAGCATTAATGGGAGTCAGATGCTTTCTGTGAAAATAAAATCTCTTTGCCCGTTTGCTCTCTCACAATTATTCTCCTTCAGATTTATTCTAATATACCAGATAAAATGTTACGAAATCCCAAGGTTCTTCTCTGGAAGACCTTCTCTTTTCATTCTACACTCTTTCCCTAGGTGATATAATCTCACCCAGAGCTTCTAAGACCCCCAACTGCCCAACATATTTACCTCTCCACTCCAAGACTCTCTGCTAAGATACAGTTGACTTTGCATTCCCCTATTGGAGTGTTAAAAGGCATCTCAAACTTGAAATCTACAAAGCAAAACTTAAGATCTTTCTCATCTGAACATATTTCTCGTGCAAATTGCACCATCACTCATCTTTTCGCATTGTCAGAAACCTGAAAGTTGCCATTGTCATCTATATGTCCTTTACCTTCTGTCTACAATCTTTCTCTACATTTTATGTCCTAATTATCTCTCAAATCCAGTCACTTTCATCTCTGCTCTTACTATCCTAGACCAAAGCTGCCATCAACTGTCACCAAGATGGCTTCCCATTGATTTGGTAACACTAAATATTCTTGTTCCCCCTCCCCTAATCCAACCTCTACCCTTCATGCCAAACTTTTGCCTGAATAAGCTAAATGGAATGTATTGCTTTTACGAAAAATATAAAAAGTAAAAACCTTTACAGAGTGCAGGCCTGATCGCTACAGTATTTTTATTTCTTATTTTCCAGTTACCATGTAGGATTACACATTCCACTATGGTCAGAACAATATGTCACCTGCCTCATGATGACCTTACAATATGATATTTGTTCTTCCCACCCAGAATTGGCATCTTAAATTTCCTCCCATTCGATCTGGTCAGACCTTGGACCCCAATCTAAGTTTCTTGGATACTGTGGCAGATTTTGTACTCTGTAATGGTCACAGCTTCTGACCCTCTTCACCCCCTAGACAAAATTGTAAATCAAAACTAACAATGCTTCCGATGCGTTGATGATAGAGATTGCAGTCACCAAGCTAAAGGATATAGAGATGGAAAGTCCTCTTATATATCCTTTTAATTCACCTCTGCAGAAACAGGATGGATCCTGGAGAAGAACTGTAAACTATCACAAACTCAGAAACCTAATAGCTCTGGTTATAGATATACCATGCTTGACTTAACATTGTTGCTAGAGCAGATGGCAACCCACTCCAGTATTCTTGCCTGGAAAATCTCATGGACAGAGGAGCATGGTAGGCTACAGTCCATGGGGTTGCAAAGAGTCGGACACGACTGAGCGACTTTACTTACTTTCAGTTCAGTTCAGTTCAGTTCAGTCGCTCAGTCGTGTCCGACTCTCCGCGACCCCATGAATCACAGCACACCAGGCCTCCCTGTCCATCACCAACTCCCGGAGTTCACTCAAACTCATGTCCACAGAGTCGGTGATGCCATCCAGCCATCTCATTCTCTGTCGTCCCCTTTTCCTCCCGCCCCCAACCTTTCCCAGCATCAGAGTCTTTTCCAGTGAGTCAACTCGTCGCATGAGGTGGCCAAAGTATTGCAGTTTCAGCTTTAGCATCAGTCCTTCCAATGAACACCCAGGATCGATCTCCCTTAGAATGGACTGGTTGGATCTCCTTGCAGTCCAAGGGACTCTCAAGAGTCTTCTCTAAAACCACAGTTCAAAAGCATCAATTCTTCGGCGATCAGCTTTCTTCACAGTCCAACTCTCACATCCATACATGACCATGGGAAAAACCGTAGCCTTGACTAGACTGACTTACTTTACTAAGTACATAATATGCCATTCATTTGGTAAATTCATTCCTTTCCATTCAGATGAGAAAAAGTGATCAGAATAGCTTGTGCTTTTATTTGAGCATTAAAATATTCATTTTCATGTTCTTTTTTTTCTTCCTCAGAGATGTCTCCTGCCCTGTCAGCAGTTGACCATCTGAACTTTCCATAGAACATCACCTTGTTGATACCAAGCTGACCAGACAGAAACAATAAGAGCCGCTAAGTACATTAGAGGCCCTGAGATGAAAAATCTATGAGGATTCAGGGACAGCTCTGTGATATGCCGTCTCTGTGAAATTTCAAGGGATCCATTGGTCAGGAGATTAAGGGAATATGTCCTTCAAATCGGAGGACAAATTGATGTATCTCCTACCATAAAGAAGGCTACTTTGACCAATTAACTTAAAGATCTGAATTCATATTAAATTTCTGTTTCTCCAGATTAGGCTCTTCCTACTGGAATTTTACTTTTGTATATAGTAGTTTCTACCTTTCTAGCATGCTAAAGAATTTACTTATCTTAGTGTCTATTAATTATTGCTTGTTTCCTCCTGCTAGAATATAAGAGTCACAAGAACCAGGATCTTCAAAATGTATCCCATAAACCTATATCAGTGCTTGGAATATAATAAGTGCTTAATCAATATTTTTTAACGAATGATTTAATTTTTTCAAATAATTATATCATTTGTCTAAGTGAGTAGATTACAATAACCTAGACTGCCATTGCCAAGTTAAAGGTATTTAATGTATCTGTACTAGTAAGAAATAGCATCTTATGGTGGCTCCGTCAGTGAAGAGTTCGCTCGTAATGCAGATGACCTGGTTCGATCCCTGGATCAGTGAGATCCCCTGGAGAAGGAAATGGCAATCGATTCCAGTATTCTTACCTGGAGAATTCTATGGGCAGAGGAGCTGAGCTGGACACGACTACCTGACTAGCTTTCACTTGCAGTAAGAAATAGAGAGCTGCATTTTTCTTTATAAATTTTAATTTAATATAGTGGGGGAAAAGTGGGTCAGTTAAATGTTATTTTTAAATGGCTAATTATATTCTGATATCAGAAGTGTAGATATTATGCTGCTTTTTGACAGAGGTGACTAAGATGTTTCATTAATATTTAAAATTATATTTTCTAACTTTGAACCAGATGCTTAAATATTAGCATTAATTTCACCAACGAAATTTACCAGATCATCCATTAAACATATACTACATTTCCTCTTCCTGGCTGCTCCACAATGTGTCTGTTTAGCATAATATACCTCCACACATCACACCCTTAATCATTAACACCCTGTGCTCTACCAATCTGCTTCTTAGACCCTTTTGTTCTATAGACAAATAAATTTTCTTATGAGTACTGCTCATCATTTTTAATGTTTTTAATACACAATGGAGTATTACTTAGCAATTAAAAAGAATACCTTTGAATCAGTTCTAATGAGGTGGATGAAACTGGAGCCTATTATACAGAGTGAAGTCAGCCAGAAAGAAAAACACCAATACAGTATCCTAACGCATATATATGGAATTTAGAAAGGTGGTAACAATAACCCTGTATATGCGACAGCAAAAGAGACACAGATGTATAGAACAGTCTTTTGGACTCTGTGGGAGAGGGCGAGGGTGGGATGATTTGGGAGAATGGCATTGAAACGTGTATATTATCATATGTGAAACGAATTGCCAGTCCAGGTTCGATGCATGATATAGGATGTTTGGGGCTGGTGTACTGGTATGAACCAGAGGGATGGGATGGGGAGGGAGGTGGGGGGGAGTTCAAGATGGGGAACACATGTACACCCAGGGCAGATTCATGTCAATGTATGGCAAAACCAATAAAATAATGTAATCAGCCTCCAATTAAATAAATTAATAAGAAAGAAAGAAAGAAAATATGTATGTTAGTGATCTTTTTCTGCTTATGGGCAGACTGAGGTTAGAAAGGAATGAGATTTTCCACATTAAAAAGTCTGGAAAGTAAAATCAAATGGAATCTCTTTTTTATAAAGATCTTGTCAATTTTCCCAATCCTAGAAAGGACTTAGCTACCTCTTATAGTTTTCTTAGGTTAGTATGAGGCTGAAGAAGATTCTCTAGCTAAGAACCCACAGCAACATACTCACTTGCCTTTTTCATGACGTGTTTTTTGGGAGGGACATTAGAGGTGACATTGTCTTTCACCTGGATCCTTAATTTTTCTCTCTGCCACCCTATTTCTGCTTCTACTTCTTCCTCTCCCCCATATTCCATCCCCTTTGTCCTCATGTAGCCCACTCCTTAATTTGTAATATTTTTGGCTTTAATCACAAAATCTCACAATTGCTTTGCAAAAAAAAAAAAAGAAAACTTTCATTGTTGGAAATCACTTGGGAAGCAGTGAATTTTATGACATTTCCCAAGAAAAATTTTTATTCATTAAAATTGTAAAACCTTTGAATTGTGTACTTTTTTTTTAACTCACTGTTTAAAAATACTTTTACTGGTTCCCCATTTTCTACATAATATATCTTACATATGTTCATGCATACACATTATAACACATCTGTGCTTATTAAAATACACAGTAGAACATTCTGTGTGTAATTTTTATTATGTGCCTTCTGCTCAACAGTATTATTTTTCAATGCTAATACAAATAATGTCATGATGACTTTAATTGATCTTCATTATTTGCCTAAAACTTCAAAATGATTTAGGCATTTATGTTAGTTTTAAGTTATCTATATGATATTTATCTAAGTCAAAAGATGATATCTATAAAAATATTATTCATACATTTTGTACATTTTTCAAAGTATTTCCTAAGGGGAATTTATATATTTTTAGTAAATAAATTGATGCACATTGTTGTTTACAGCATGGCTGAAGAAATAAATAATGAGCATATAAACTTGCAAATAATTTTCTTTGACCAAGTGCAAAATTCTAGCTTAGTTTTTATTCTATAAAATTTGTGAAAAATAGTCTTAAATTTGCCATAGTTAGGAGTTTGTGTTAAGATACACACAAATTGCCATAATATAATCTGTAACATTTATAATACATGAACAGGCATCAACCTAGAACTAAAGATATTAAACATCACTTCTGAAAATAGGACTTATAGTGTAACATGTAGACGTATGAAATAGAGCAATAATGTGATTCATATTAAGATAAAATACATAACATATTTGAAATATGTGAATATTGAAATATATACTGCCATAATGCTATAGTTCAGTTCAGTCACTCAGTCATGTCCAACTCTTTGCAATCCCATGGACTGCAGCACACCAAGCCTCCCTGTCCATCATCAACTCCCGGAGCTTGCTTAAACTCATATCTATTGACTCTGATGCCATCCAACCATCTCATCCTCTGTCATCTCCTTCTCCTCATGCCCTCAATGTTTCCTAGCATCAGGGTCTTTTCCAATGAGTTGACTCTTTGAATCGGGTGGCCAAATAATTGGAGCTTCAGTTTCAGGATCAGGGATTGATTTTCTTTAGGATTGACTGGTTTGATCTCCTTGCTGTCCAAGGGAATCTCGAGTTTTCTCCAGCACCACAGTTAGATAGCATCAATTCTTCAGTGCTCAGTCTTCTTTATGGTCCAACTCTCATGTTTGCACATGACTACTGTAAAACCATAGTTTGAGTATATGCACATTTGTCAGCAAAGTGATGTCTCTTCTTTTTAATACACTATCTAGTTTTGGCATGGCTTTTCCTCCAAGTAGCAAGTACCTTTTAATTTGTGTCTGCAGTCACCATCCTCAATCATTCAATCCCAACTATTTCTACTTTGTCCCCATCTATTTGTCATGAAGTGATGAGACCAGACGCTATGAGCTTGTTGAGTTTTAAGCCAACTTTTTCACTCTCCTCTTTCACCTTCATCAAGAGGCTCTTTAGTTCATCTTTGCTTTTGACCACTAATGTGGTATCATCTGCATGTCTGAGGTTGTTATTTCTCCTGGCAGTCTTGATTCCAGCTTGAGCTTCATCCAGCCCCACATTTTGCATGATGTACTCTGCATATAAGTTAAATAAGCAAGGTGACAATATACAGCCTTGATATACTCTTTCCCAATTATGAATCAGTCCATTGTTCCATGTCTGGTTTTAACTGTTGCTTCTTGACCTGCATACAAGTTTCTCAGGAGACAGGTAAGGTGCTTTGCTATTCCCATCTCTTTCAGAATTTTCCACAGTTTATTGTAATCCACACAGTCAAAGGCTTTAGCGTAGTCTGTGAAGCAGCAGTAGATACATTTTTGCAATTCTCTTGCTTTTTCTGTGATCCAGTGGATTTCGGAAATTTGATTTCTGGTTCCTCTGCCTTTTCTAAATCCAGTTTGTACATCTGAAGATGTCGGTTCACATGTTGTTTAAGCCTAGCTTGTAGGATTTTGAGCAATACTTTGCTAGCACGTGAAATGAGCACAATTGCAGTAGTTTGAACATTCTTTGGCATTGCCCTCCTTTGGGATTGGAATGAAAACTGACTTTTTCCCACCCTGTTCCCACTGCTGAGTTTTTCAAATTTGCTGACATATTGAGTGCAGCACTTTCACAGCATCATCTTTTAGGATTTTAAACAGTTCAGCTGGAATTCTATCACTTCCACTAGCTTTGTTTGTAGTGACGCTTCCTAAGGCCCACTTGACTTCACATTTCAGGATGTCTGGCTCTAGGTGAGTGATCACACCATCGTGGTTATCTGGGCCATTAAGACCTTTTTGTGCAGTTCTATTGTGTATTCTTCCCACTCCTCTTAATCTCTTCTGCTTCTGTTAGGTCCTTGTCATTTCTGTCCTTTATTGTGCTCATCTGTGCATGAAATGTTCCGTTGGCCTCTCTGATTTTCTTGAAGAGATCTCTTGTTTTGTCCATTCTATCGTTTCCCTGTATTTCTATGCATTTTTCTCTTAAGAAGGGTTTCTTCTGTCTCCTTGCTATTCTCTGGAACTCTTCATTCAGTTAGGTATAGCTTTCCCTCTCTCCTTGTCTTTTGCTTCTCTTCTTTTCTCAGCTATTCATAAGGCCTCCTCAAGCAACCACTTTGCCTTCTTGGATTCCTTGTTCCTGGGAATTATTTTAGTCACCACCTCCTGTATGATGGCATGGACCTCTGTCCATAGTTCTTCAGGCACTCTGTCTACCAGATCTAATCCCTTGAATGTATTTGTCACCTCCACTGTATAATCATAGGGGATTTGTTTTAGATCATACATGAATAGTCTAGTGGTTTCCCCAACTTTCTTCAATTTGAGCCTGAATTTTGCAATAAGCAGCTCATGATCTGAGCCACAGTCAGCTTCATGTCTTGTTTTTGCTGTTTGTTTAGCGCTTCTTCATCTTTGGTTGCAAAGAATATAATCAATCTAATTTCGGTATTGACCATAGGGTGATGTCCATGTGTAGAATCGTCTCTTGTGTTGTTGGAAGAGGGTGTTTGCTATGAGTGGTGCATTCTCTTGGCAAAACTCTTAATCTTTGCCTGATTCACTTTGTACTCCAAGGCCAACTTGCCTGTTATTCCAGGTATCTCTTGACTTCCTACTTTTGCATTCCATTCCCCTATGATGAAAAGGACATCTTTTTTTTTATTTGGTGTTAGTTCTAGGAGGTCTTATAGGTCTTCATAGAGTTGTTCAACTTTCGCTTCTTCAGCATTAGTAGATAGGACATAGACTTGTATTGCTGTGCTGTTGAATGGTTTGCCTTGGAAACTAATGGAGATCATCCTCTCATTTTTGAGACTGTACCTAAGTATTGCATTTAGGACTCTTTTGTTGACTTTCAGGGCTACTCCACTTCTTCTAAGGGATTCTTGCCCAGAGTAGTAGATATAATGGTCATTTGAATTAAGTTTGCCCTTTCCCATACATTTTAGTTTACTGATTCCTAAAATGTCTATGTTCACTTATGCCATCTTCTGTTTGACCACCTCCAATTTACCTTAATTCATTAACATTCCAGGTTCCTATGCAGTATTGTTCTTTACAGCATCAGACTTTATTTTGACCACCTGGCCCATCCACAACTGGTAGTTGTTTCTGCTTTGGCTCAGGCTCTTCACCCTTTCTAGTACTATTTCTCTGTTCTTCCCCAGTAGCATATTGGACACCTACCAAGCTGGGTGGTGCATCTTTAAGTGTCATATCTTTTTGCCTTTTCATACTGTTTGTGGGGTTCTCAGGACAAGAATACCAAACTGATTTGCCATTCCCTTCTCCAGTGGACCACATTTTGTCAGGCCCTGACTAGTATGGATGTGCCATTCAGTCGCTCTACATAGCTGGATGACTTCCCTCAGTGCCCTGATTGTCCTACTGCTGGTCCTCATTGAGTGTGTAAACCTTCACCAGCTGTTAGATGTTGGTCAACGTGCTGCCTGGGGGCCGAGGCAGAGGCCTTATTGGAGTCACAGGGAAGGGAATCCAGGGACAGGGTGGAGCTGATGTTGGAGTACGCCCAGGAGCAGAGGGCACCCAGCCTTTTCACTGCCATTGGCCACCCTGCGAGTGGATTGCCATTGGCCAATCCATCGTCCAGGAGTGAAGGGCAACAGTTTTTATGCTACCTCGGAAATGTACTATTCTAAGGAAAGCTATTCTAGACAAAATATAAACTAATAAGTGAAAATTTGGCCATGATGTACAAACAATAAATTCAATCCCTTGCAATAATCTTTCAAAAGTCAGAGATCTTGCATAATAAATGACCAAAAATTTTTCCTGTACTTGCAAGGCATCTATCAACTTGATTCAAAGAGTTTATATGAAAAATGACCCAGAATTTAGATATTGTCTGTTTTTCATCTTAAACCCTATCATGCCTTAACTTCTATTTCATTTCACTCTGAAATATTTCACTTAGAAATAATTCATTCTAGCAACAACTCATTCGGTAATCTCTGAATCTATACTCTATTTAGGATGTGTAATATAAATGAAGACAGGAACACACCCATATGAATAAATCTGTTAATTGGTTTATAGATCGACAGTTCCCAAGTGTAGATCACAAATCTGTATGATATTCCTGGACCCCACTTTCACATTCAGATTCAGAACTGGATGAAAGATGGGTGTAATTACGTGGAGCCAGATGGCTCTCTTGTGACTACACATTTACAGAAGCTTTTGCAGGTTGTTTATTCCAACAAAATTTGGAATAACTCAACCTCACATGAGGTTTTTCTGATTTTTTAACTGAAAAACAGAGGAAGTACTTTGTTTACTTAAAATAAGACATCTTTGAGCACAGAACATGTATATTTATAGCTATTTCACATCAAATGCTTTCTGGAAAATGTTAAGTAGGACTATATTTTTGTGCACTGATTTTTCTCATTTTTGATGATCATTGCTTAGCACATGTGAATTTATACTATGCAATTAAACTGAAATATCGATTATTAAGTGGGATCAAATTATACAGTTTTTGAATGTGTAGCTAAACACAGCAGTCGACAAGACTTACACAATGGTCAAGTCTTAAATACATTTGCTATTGATATATATATAATGAAGAATCAAAATAATCTAAATTGTCTACAATATATTCTGAAATATATTTTCTTTAGTGGGAGTTTGGAGTTAAATTTCATTTTTCTGGTTATTTTTGGATTATACTTATAATTTAACCATAATCATTATGTTTCATTACATAGGTAGTAAGTGTTCCCTTAGCTTTAGTGTTAATGGGAAACATAGGGTATGTGAACAGAAATTATAAACTATGCACGTGAAAGATATCTTCCCCTAAATCTTATACTGTTCACTCTTTTTTAAAAGTTCACTCTCATTTGATAAAAAGGACTAGATTTTGTGTGAAGTTTTTATAGGTCCTGGCCTTTAGTTTTCCATGTATGAGAATTTATAGGTCAGGTTTCATACTGACAAGAAATATGACTGAAAGATGTGCTGATCTAAAAATTAAATAACATTTTCTCAGTAATTCTTTTGATTTCATCACACTTAACCTACATTCTGTAGCCATTTTAGTTTTCAATGAGAGAAAAACACTGACTGTATGAAAAGGGAAGTGAAATGTGAAGGTTTATGTCAATCTCAGTGTTGATTGTTGGAGATTCCTATTTCTTTCCTATGTCAGCTCTTTTAGTTTTCCTTATTGGCCAATACAAACCTAATCTGGAAGGGAATATGATTTTTTTTGGTCACAAATTGATTTTGCTATCTGTTTTCTCAAAACAACTTTCTCTGGTTTATTCCTTTCATTATTCCCTCTCATTCTTATATCTCGAACAACTATTTCTCCACTGGTATCCTGTCCAATCTCTGCACATGCAAGCTTATTACATAATAAAGAAACAGAATATCTCCATTGCTTCTGAGTTTGCATAATTTTACTTCCTCTTTTTTCAGTCTATCCTCCAAATGTAGAACAGGAGAGAGAATTTTGAATTATTTCTTATTGGACTTTCCAACATAAGAGTGAAGACAAAGTTCCCTTTCTTACTCCTTCATCTTCATTGCTCCAGGGATGAGAGCAAGATTATAACTACCTAGATTAAAAAAAAAGAAATAATATGAATCAAATAAAGCTTCTATCCCCACAAGAAAAAAATACATATTTTACCCATTCACACTAAGTGAGTTTTTTGTTTTAATTTTATTTTTTGGCCTTTCCCTCTGACTTTGTTTTTTATTGGCTTATAGTTGATTGACAATATAGTGTTAGTTTCTGCTGTATAGCAAAGTGAGTCAGTTATACATACACATATGTACACTAACTAAATCTTTGGCAAGAGAAGTAATGAGTTCTTAAATGTGTGTTTGATCTCACTCCCTTCCTCTGGACATTAATACTCATAAGTGGTGGACGTTAGAGGATGTTAGATAGATCATGGAGAAAGATATCAGAAGGACCTTTTCCTTCATTCTTTTAAAATCTTGGTGTGAAAAGCACATGAATAGTAGTGGCAATAGTTAGTTAAGCAGTAACATAGTGAGGCTGATCTGAATGCTGCAAAGCAGTTCTCCTGGGAACCTACAACCTGGTTGTTATGTGGAAGAGACCCAGAAGTGCCTCCATATCCCAAGGAAGGATGTAGGTGGTAGCTCAGAGTCTTAACAGACTAACTTTGCAGTTAGTATAAGAATTGCATTGGGATATAATAGCTTTGAACTTTCAGCATGCTAGGTGATATGATTGACCGCAGAGAAGATGGATTTAACCATAAGGTTAATGAAACTGGAACTTAAGAGCCCGTTAGTGTGTGTGTTTGTGTGTGTGCACGCATGTGCGCACGCTCAGTTGCTCAGTTGAGTCCAACTGTTTGCGACCCCCATGGACTGTAGCCCACCAGGCTCCTTTGTCCTTGGGGATTTTCTGGAAGGGAATACTGGAGTGGGTTTCTATTTCCTTCTCCAAAGGATCCTCCCAACCCAGGGATCAAACGCTCATCTTCTGTGTCTCCTGCATTGCGGGCAGATTCTTTACTGCTGAGCTACTAGGGAAGCCTCCCTTAGCGTATGGACTCTTTCAAAGGCCCTATACCTCATTTTGTATCCAAAATTATTCTGCTCCTTTTCTCAAAAAAATGACCGAAAATTGCACAAGCTCTGCAGTCACAAAACATGAATCCAACCTTGGGTCTGGGGATTAAATATGAATCATTATCAGATATTAAGTGTAGAGGTAGGGAGGTCCCTTTCTGTGGGAGACCAAAGCTAAATCACTAAAACCAAATTAAGAGAATATATCATTAGGTAACTCTGGATTACAGCAGCAAACACCAGAATGCTGTATATGAACAGCATCAATCAAAACTTAAAAACTTATTAGATACACATCAGCTTAGGATCACAGCAACCCTACTGCAAGGCAGTATAATACCAGAAGTTTTCTCTTCATCCAAATGTCATAATAAGTATAAAATTTCCCTTATACTCACATGTAATCTCTGAGAAAGGAGGTAGGAGATTTGATAATGAAATTGAAATGTGAATTAACTGAATATGTACTCATATCCATATTCATAGATCTAAATGTTTATGGAAAAAATAAAAAAGGAATTGCAGTAAAATAAACTGACCCGAGAATTCAAGTAAGGCCCCAGATATAAAATAAAATAATGCAATTATAAAAAAGTATTTACACATCCTTTTAGGAAAATTATTTAGTTCATTTCAGTCGCCCAGTCGTGTCCAACTCTTTGCAACCCCATGAATCAAAGCACACCAGGCCTCCCTGTCCATCACCAACTCCCGGAGTTCACTCAAACTCATGTCCATCGAGTCGGTGAGGCCATCCAGCCATCTCATTCTCTGTCGTCCCCTTCTCCTCCTGCCCCCAATCCCTCCCAGCATCAGAGTCTTTTCCAGTGAGTCAACTCGTCGCATGAGGTAGCCAAAGTATTGGAGTTTCAGCTTTAGCATCAGTCCTTCCAATGAACACTCAGGACTGATCTCCTTTAGAATGGACTGGTTGGATCTCCTTGCAGTCCAAGGGACTCTCAAGAGTTTTCTCCAGCACCACAGTTCAAAAGCATCAATTCTTCGGCGATCAGCTTTCTTCACAGTCCAACTCTCACATCCATACATGACCACTGGAAAAACCATAGCCTTGACTAGATGGACTTTTTTTGGCAAAGTAATGTCTCTGCTTTTTAATATGCTATCTAGGTTGGTCATAACTTTCCTTCCAAGGAGGAAGCATCTTTTTAATTTTATGGCTGCACTCACCATCTGCAGTGATTTTGGAGCCCCAAAAAATAAAGTGACACTGTTTCCACTGTTTCCCCATCTATTTCCCATGAAGTGATGGGACCAGATGCCATGATCTTAGTTTTCTGAATGTTGAGCTTCAAGCCAACTTTTTCACTCTCCTCTTTCACTTTCATCAAGAGGCGTTTTAGTTCCTCTTCACTTTCTGCCATAAGGGTGGTGTCATCTGCATATCTGAGGTTACTGATATTTCTCCCAGCAATCTTGATTCCAGCTTGTGATTCTTCCACCCCAGCATTCCTCATGACAGAAGTGCACAAATAAAACTTTTATATTCTTTTCAGCCAAAGCCTCATATAACTTAGAAATCTATTAATAGGTCAGGAAAAGTTTTAAGATACTTGAAGGCACAGCTAACTAGCATGTCCTAAACAACTCAGCTAACATTAGTAATCTATGACTGCTGTAATAAATTACCAACAACTTGGCAGTTTGAAAAGCAACATAAATTTATTACCTTATAGTTATATAGATTAGAAGTTCACACAGACCCACCAGGCTAAAGTCAAGGTGATGACAGTCTTCATTCCTTCCTGGGAGCTCTATGTGAGAATCTATTTCTTTTATTTTTCCACCTTCTTGAGGCCTTTCAACTTTAATCATAGCATTAGGCCCTGGTGGTGGCCAGGCAAGGAAATCCCTGCCTTCAAGTAAAATCATCTTTTGTTTTTATCTGCCTTAACAGATAAATTTAGCATCCCAATTAACATCATATTTTCTTATTCACCTTAATCATTAGTGGACTCAAATCACAGCTGCAGTTTAATTGGAAGGACTTGCAATAGCACAGGTACAATTTCCCCGTATTGAGGTGTCTCCCTGCAGATAAGCCTCATTTCTTGTCACCAAGGGCACCTCCTGCAGGGTTGTGAACTAGAAGCTGTGCTGGGTCTCTCAGTGAAGTTCTTGATGCTGTAGGTGCTGCATGTCCTGTCCTGCATCTTTTCTTAATAGGATAAAGTTTGTCTCATCCTGGAAATTTGTTTGCTGACATGAACCTGATATCACTGTTTGTTGTTGTTTACCATAGGAATGCCATCTTTAAATTGTTATTGCTGTGATATATGAGAAGAATTTTACTTTAATTCCTGCTTTATTTAATATCACTCTAATTATTAGACAAATCGTGTTTCAAATTTTCTGTCCTCTAAATTTTATTTACTGCTTCTCTTTTAAGAACCTATTAATACAAAGAAACATGTCACTATCATTCATTTCCTAACTTGAGTTTTAAATGTTTGTTTTCTAGTTTTAACTTTTATACTTTCCCATAGAAAGGTTGGGGGTCTTACTTTAGTTGATTGCTAGTTGCATATCTCTTTTTAACTTAAATTTGTTTATTTCAAATTTTATTTAATGAATCTTTTGCAATTTTTGAAATATTTCATTATTTTATTGCTGTGTGATACCTATTGTTTCATATAAGGATAAATTATTGAAAAATGGAAAACTCTAGAAAATTATTTTGTTTTACATCTCTCTTTTCTAAGTATAGCTATAATTATGCTTCTCTCCAAGAAAGAACTGATTTTTAAGTGTACAAACGGGATTTTTTTTTCACATATTAAATATTTTAATGTGCTCTTTTATGGGTGAATATTTTAAAATATAATTTCTCAAAGTAATATATGAAAGTTTTCACCAAATTTTGGACGTTTATATCATTTCCAGCTTTTGCTGCTACAGAAGTGTTATCATAATATTTGGTTCATTAAAATGCCATAATATCAGAATTTGACATTTATACATAAATATCTAAAAATTTCATGTAGTAAATCAACATGTTTATTTAAAAGCTCAAGTCTGTAATATTTTGTATTTTTAGATTCAACTACAGGTAGTTTTTGTGGCAGGATAAAACATAACTTTGTTCTTATTATTTTTAATAAAAGAATAACAGGAATTCGATTTTCTTGATTTTTGGAGGGTAGCTAAGATTTGTGTTCTGGGTCCTTCTAAGTTTGGTAGCAATCTGTGTCTTTTTATTTTGTTTTAAATTTTAGGATCTCCTAATTGAAATTGTCACATACTCAAATGAAGGTTTCTACATATTTTTGTTGATTTGTTTTGGGTAGTTGTTTACCAATGAAAATAAATTTTTGCTGCTGTCGTTTTCAGAATTTTTTCTGATTCTGGGGAAAAGATTTTTATTTTTCAGATTTTCAGTGTACTAAAAATTAGTACTTCTGAACAGGGAACAACCTCCATGTCCATGTGTGGTGCTATGGAAGTAGCAGACTGGAAATGAGAATGTCTATAAGGTCTGACCAGGGAAGCCTGAGTCAGGTTCCACCTAGGCAAAGACCTCAGAGATTTTAAACAACCAACCTTGACAAAAAATATTTGAATTTTGAGGAGGAGCATTAGCAGCTATGGCCAAGGTCACCCCAGATCAGGGTATCTTTTGTGAATAATTAGGACTGATTAAAAACCCCAAGACTATTGAACAATCCTAGGAAAGAGGAGGTATCACCATCTCTTGAACACTGAGGAAGGTGTGACTTCAAAATAATTTTATTCAATTGAAGTAAATAAATACAGGTTCAATTGAGTGGTAGTCACTTTTGATACCTCATGTGATATGTTTTGTATGTGATAACATTTTCTATAATATTCCTAGAAAATGATGAGTTTCTGCTAGCCATACTTGCTGTCCCCTTGCTGGGAACTTATGGGAGACCTCCTTGTTAGACTTTTACTCTGAAAAATGGAACCCTTGTCCTTAATATAACATATTCTTCCTTCTCAATAGAAAATACTTGCTGCAAAGGAAATTTCAAGAAATAATCAGCAGATGTTTAAATTTTATCATACTGTATAGCTATGAGTTTGTTTTGAATCTCTGATGTCTAGTGTCTTGTTGATATTATCTTTTTATTCAGTACCATAATAGAGTACTTCCTAGTCTCCTGGTATTTGAGGAAACAATATTCTAGCTTACTTATTCTAAGAAGCAAAAATTTCCTAGTCAATCTCTGGAGCCATAAATATGTTTTTCTAGCTCCCCTGTCAGAAGTTATTTTTCATTTCATCTGAAAAATCTATCCAAATTTTAAAACTTGCTTTTTTATTTCCTCTGCCTTGTTTCAATTCTCTCATTGTAATTTATTCTTCCCTTATCATTGTAGATCTCTTTGTAGTAATTCTGTGGGATGGTTATCTTTCATTCCCTTCTTGCTCTATTCATTTTAGCTCTGTTGAGAGAATATCTTTGTGAAGCAACCTGCATTTCTATTAAATATACGTAAGGAACATTTATATTGATTCAGTAGAAGTCTCTGACTGCTGGAAAAAGGAAAGCATAAAATTCACATATATTTGGGCAGTGGATTATTCATTACATTTCTTGGCATAGGATGGTTTTTAATAGATTATATCTCAAATTTTTGAGTTTATGGATGGAGTTTTGAAACAATACAAGTTCACAATTTAGGCACCAAGTTACAAAGAGAGAGGTGTGAATGATATCAATGAATCCCTCACCTCAACAAATCTCTTATAACTGTATATATTATGTTTGAAAGTTTTAAGATTTGGGTTTTTCATTTTCCTATGAACGTTTAACTTTTTTTGTTTTTTTCAGCAGCAGACGAAATAAATATTTTGAAGAAATGTAGCTACTACTTTACAGAGCCTTGCTCAATGCTAATAAAAGTTTGGAGTAAACCAGTGATAGGAAGAGATAGGCCATATCAAAGGATAAATACACTTGTAATATGTTCTGTTTTGGGAATGAGAATCTGGGGTTTTATAAAAAAGGAAAGATCAGAATTTTTGGTCCTTTGATTTAGTTTTTATGAATCCTAAATAAAATTAATTGAGAGATAGCTTTCTGGGTTTCAATCACTCCATCATATCTGATTTTTTTGTGACCCCATGAACTGCAGCACACCAGGCTTCCCTGTCCTTCACCATCTCTTTCAGAATTTTCCAGTTTGTTGTGATCCACACAGACAAAGGCTTTAGCAAAAGTAGATGTATTTCTGGAATTCTCTTTCTTTTTACTATGCTCCAACAGATGTTGGCAATTTGATCTCTGGCTCCTTTGCGTTGTCTAAATCCAGCTTGTACATCTGGAACTTCTCAATTCACATACTGTTGAAACCTAGCTTGAAGATTTTTGAGCATTACCTTGCTAGCATGTGAGTGAGTGAGTAAGTGAGTGAAAGTCATTGTCATGTCCAACTCTTTGTGACCCCATGGACTATACAGCCCATGGAAATCTCCAGTCCAGAATGCTGGAGTGGATAGCCTTTCCCTTTTCCAGGGGATCTTCCCAACCCAGGGATCCAACCCAGGTCTCCTGCATTGCAATTATGAGGTAATTTGAACATTCTTTGACTTTGCCCTTCTGCGGGATTGGAAAGAAAACTGACTTTTTCCCAACCTGTGGCCACTGCTTAGTTTTCCAAAATTGCTGACATTTTGAGTGCAGTGCTTTCACACCATCATCTTTTATGATTTGAAATAGCTCAACTGGAATTCCATCACCTCCACTAGCTTTGTTCACAGTGATGCTTCCTAAGGCCCACTTGACTTCACACTCCAGGATATCTGGCTCTAGGTGAGTGATCACACCATCGTGGTTATCTGGGTCATGAAGAACTTTTTTGTACAGTTCTTCTGTGTATTCTTGCCACCTCTTCTTAATCTCTTCTGCTTCTGTTAGGTCCATACCATTTCTATCCTTTATTGTGTCCATCTTTGCATGAAATGTTCCCTTGGTATCTAATTTTCTTGAAGAGATCTCTATTCTTTCCCATTCTATTGTTTTCCTCTATTTCTTTGCATTGTTCACTTGGGAAGACTTTCTTATCTCTCCTTGCTATTCTTTGGAACTCTGCATTCAAATGGGTATATCTTTCCTTTTCTCCTTTGCCTTTCACTTCTCTTCTTTTCTCAGCTATTTTAAGTCCTCCTCAGACAACCATTTTACCTTTCTTTTTCTTGGGGATGGTTTTGATCACTGTCTCCTATACAGTGTTATAAACCTCCATCCATAGTTCTTCAGGCACTCTGTCTGTCAGATCGAATCCCTTGAATCTATTTGTTACTTCCACTGTATAATTGTAAGGGATTTAGTTTATGCCATACTTGAATGGTTTCAGAGAGAAGGAATTTAAGATCTCACTTTATGAGAATATATAGTGGGAAAGAATAAGTAAGTAAGTACCAGTCTATCAAATACAGTTGAATGTTATGACTTTATTAGATTGTTTCCTAATGGATTTTCTATTTCAGCCTCACAACATGCTGTATGGTTTAAGTGATTGTTTTGATAGGAGTTCTATTTTGATTAAATGTTTGATTTGCTACATTTTCATTCTGTATATCAGGAACTGCATATCAAGTATAGGTCTATGTAATTAGGAATATAAAGTCAATGGAACCACAGTCCTGGCTTTGAAAGTGTTTCCAGTGTAATAAAAAGTGGTGACAAATAAGCCTTTACAACATGTTGTAAGTGCTACAACCAAGCATGGCAGTTTTATTATAGGATAGATTTGGGTATGCAGGTCCAAATTTTAGGTTGTAGAATACAATACTTCCTGAAGGAGGTGATATTTGGGCTGAATTTTGAAATATTGCATAATATTTTAATTTAACAAATAGCTCTTGTATGCACTATATAGCAAAGCACCACCGTATTATTACTCTAGCTTGGATATTTTCCTATCACTTCAATCTGGTGCCTGTTTCCTTTTGTGTGCCATAATAAGGGACCATTGCCCCCTGGTGGACTCTACTTTACATTGTTGGCATGAGGGAAATGGAGAAAGGAACTAATTTCGGAGCCTATGACACGTTGACTTAATTTCATTTCAATTCTCAAATTCTTTGCTTGTTTCACTTATACAGATAATGTAGCTTGGTGTACTCTACATGACAAGTTACTTTTCCCCTATTCTTAAATTCATCTATCCAAGAAACCCAAAAGACAGTAGTGTCAGATTACCTTTAATATTGGTTTAGATGTTCTCATTTTAGACCAGGCATGCCTGGAGATCAGTGGGCGAGTAAATGTCAAATAATGACTTCCTGCTTTTGTTGCAATTTTCAATGGAAGGAAGATAGTCGGCTTGTTTATATACCGGAGGTTTAATAAATTCCAATATATGGTTTGACAGCAATGTCTTTATCTCCTTGTCTCCTAACAGCCACCAATGGTTCTCAACTGAAGAGAGGATTTGTCCTCCTTCTCTTCACCACCCCCACCCCTGCCACAACTGGGGAACACTTGTTAATGTTTTAAGACATTGTTGGTTGTCACAACTGGAGTAGGTTTGTTTTTATCATCCAGTGGGTAGAGACCAGGGATACTGCTAATCACCCTGCATGCATGAAATGACCCCTCAGAACAAAGATTTATCTAGCCCCAAACTGAAAGTGAAGTTGCTCAGTTGTGTCCGACTCTTTGCAACCCCATGGACTGTAACCTAGGCTCCTCTGTCCATGGAATTTTCTAGGCATGAGTACTGGAGTGGGTTGCCATTTCCTTCTCCAGGGGATCTTTCCAACCCAGGGATCGAACCCAGGTCTCCTGCATTGCAGGCAGATATTTACTGTCTGAGCCACCAGAGAAGCCCCAAACTAGGATAGTGCTAAATGTAAGCATGGCTGCAACAGAGTAATATAAGTTTTCTTTTGTGTTTCAAAAAACAACCTTTCTGCACTTTGTTGTGCTCATGTTACATCATTAGCATAAATACATTTTACATTCTTTTCATTAGTAAAAATTAAATGTACAAGCTGTAACATTTTTAGAATTTGTTAGATGAAAAAGGAAGTTTACAAGAGAAACCTACAGTGCAAATTTTTAAGCTTATGAGAGATGATGTAATCTTAGTCAGAGATTCTAATTTTGCCATATCTCAAAGATTTTTGCCACATAGTTCATAAAACCGTGAGACTCTTGGTTGGTTGTATAATGTGATATGAGACTGCAGATGTGCTTTGTAAACCATTTATCTGAGTTCAGATTGTACAGATAACAGTGCATCATTTGGCATTATCCAACACAAATAATGTTTACTAAGGTGGGTATTAAAATGTTCCCCCATATATAGATTTTCTGATTTCAAAAAAAAAGAAAGAAAATAGTCATTTGAGATCTATCTTGTAAAGTGACAAGAATTTGCATGGTTATTTAATTTGAGACTTGTCAAAGAGAAATCATACTGGACACTTTTTAAGCAAGGAAGCCTTTTTTTCAAGACTATTGCAGTAGGCATCCCAGTTATTGCAATAGAAAAGAGAGATTGAATTTGATTTTTCTGAAACAAAATCTTGAAGAATTTTTTAAAATATTTGGAGTGAGTTAATGGAAAAGTACTGGAAGGCATTAGAAAGGAAGATGGTAAAGGGAATTAAGCCATCTGTGTTTGCTAATTCTCAGTTTCTGAAATTAGGTTCCTACCCACTTACTGAAAATGAAAGATAGGAGTGCTGTCCCCTCTGATGATTGCATTCAAAGGAATGACTCCCAAGTTCACAAAAAAGACATTTTCTGGGTTGTAGAGGATTTACATCTCAAAGGGGCAGAGAAAGAATTTACAGTTGCCATTTTTCTGAAGTAAATGTTCTAAGGAAAGGGACATCTGGGATCTGCAGTCAAGGCATAACCCATCTAAAGTTTAGTACAGCTGAGGGGAACATGAAAAGTATTGTGATTAGACTCTAGGAAAGCAAAATTATTAGGAAAGATTAAACTAACCACCTGGGCTTCCCTGGTGGCTCAGAGGTTAAAGCATTCGCCTCCAATGCGGGAGACCCGGGTTCGATCCCTGGGTCGGGAAGATCCCCTAGAGAAGGAAAGGGTAACCCACTCCAGTATTCTTGCCTGGAGAATCCCATGGACAGAGAAGTCTGGTAGGATACAGTCCACAGGGTCGCAAAGAGTCGGACACGACTGAGCGACGGAACGGAACCGAAACTAACCACCTGGAATTCTACTAACTGTTGTAAATAATATATTCAACATTATATAAAGAACACTTACTTTTCATATGAATGTCAACACCTATTTTTGAACATTTAGAAAGAGTGTATTTAGAATTTTAAAGTAAGAAGTGTACATTTTATAAAATAAAAGACATCTACAGAGGGAACTATTATGTCTTTGATGAAAGATGAAATACACCTTGATTTCAAAACCTATATCTTTCATTATCTGCATTTGAGTAGCAGAATTATTTTCACTTTGCTGTATGTTGTTTCACAGATATCACTGAATCTTTTCATGTTCCCAGGATTTTCTTATTCCAACCTGTTGTAAAATGGAAGGTTGTTCTCTAGTGTGGCAGGCAGAATTCAAAGCTAGTCCCCAAGATTCTCATGTCTTGATGTACTTGTGCTGTAGAATGTTCTTCCCATGAGGCTGGACAGGACCCATGAATATATTAGAAAACTTGCTCCCTTGTGAGGTTACATCATATAGCAAAGGTAATTATTTGTCTGCTCTGGTGTTATAATCTGACTTATCTGGATCCTAGATATCCCCAATCATAAAATAAGAGGATTGAATAAGGCCAGTATGTATCCCTAATGGGTCTTATGAAGAATATATTCTCCCTGAGATAGTCTTCTGAAGTGAAGAAAACAGTGTCCTTTCATCAAATAAGTTTGAAAAAGCTGAATTAAACAAAGTAGAAGAGCTTTCTTTAGTGCAAGACAGCTTAGAGTCTTTAAAAGACTAAGGTACATTGAAACTCTGAATGGATTTTTACTATTTAGTGATTCTTATTTTACCAACTTATTTTTAATACTCTATTTGCATAAAGCCAAATAAAATTAAATGAGGTCAATGTTTTCTGGAACAGATTTTGGAAGAAATTGTTCCAGAAATCTTGTTATTAAAGAGTGAAAGAGATAGCATACCCTAAAATAGTCATAATATTAAGATATACCTACGAAATGAATGAATTCTTGCATGTAAAATGAACGATAAAACTGTCTGTGCAGAAAATGTTTTGATGTTGTTTAATATGAATGATATTGGCCATGATGACTTTAATTTACTTTTCATTGCATTTAAATGTATCCCTTTTTACTGAAAAAAGATCCAAAGCTTTAAAATGTCTTAGTTAAAGTAAGATTCTCTAATATTTCTGAGTTCTTCAGATAGTCAATTTATCAGTTAAGCTGTAAACCTTAATTTATCTCTCTCCCTCTATATTTATACATAGATCCATAAAAAATACATACATATATTTTCCATTTAACAAGCACAATTGAATGCACTGATTTTCAATCAAAGATTGTTTAATCACTGTTTATATTAAAGGACTCATTAACTTGAAATCATATAATGCTTCAAAAATGTGTCTCTTTGAATATAAACCTAATAACCTAAGACATTTTTCTTAAGAAATGTTACCTGATGAAGCAAAAATAAATAAGGAATATTTATCATAACCTATTTTTTATGTATTAGACTTTACTTTTTAGAGCAAGTTCCAAATTTACAGGAAAATAAAGTAGGAAGTACAACGTTCTTATTTCCTTTCTTTCACCCCACCCTGTTTTCCTTTTATTACTATCTTGCATTGGTATAGGTATTGCATTGTTACAGTTGAGGAACCAATATTGATACTTTATTATTAACTGAATTTCATAGCTTGCATTAAGGTTCACTGTGTTGAATCCATGGGGTCGCAAACAGCTGGGACACGACTGAGTGACTTCACTTTCAGTTTCACTTGCGTAGTATAAGTCTTGGTATAATCTTATATGTAATATTTGACAGTATTTCATAGACCTTTCAAAGAAAGACCTGGGAACAATGATGAACTGATAGCACTGAGTGCTCAGAATAGAGTCTCAAAATGCTGGTTTCTACTAAGAGGGAACAGGGCTCCTTGAATAAATTGATAATCATGGGTATGGGATAGGAAATAAATAAGATAAGCTTGGAATGTAATATAACATCAAAAAATTATAAATACTAACAGGCATATCAAGAGGATTCAGGAGCCAACTTTCAATTAATTGAGAAATGAATATATATATATATGAATATATATATATAATGGTCTTCCCTTACGGCTCAGCTGGTAAAGAATCTGCCTGCAATGTGAGAGACCTGGGTTCGACCCCTGGATTGGGAAGATCCCATGGTGGAGGGAAAGGCTACCCACTCA
The DNA here is from genome assembly GCF_049115385.1 of Moschus berezovskii. NCBI lineage: Eukaryota > Metazoa > Chordata > Mammalia > Artiodactyla > Moschidae > Moschus > Moschus berezovskii. Next base: position 18,808,094 of record NC_142480.1, on the reverse strand, counting down.
AGTACTCTGGACTGAAAAATTCCATGGACTGTATAGTCCATGAGGTAGCAAAGAGTCAGACATGACTGAGCGAATTTCACTTAATATATATAATATCTGTTTTACAAATATTTATATATAAGGCTTCCCTGGTTGCTCAGACTGTAAAGAATTTGCCTGCAATGCGGGAAACCCAGTTCAATCCCTGGGTTGGGAAGATCACCAGGAGAAGGGAATGGCAATACATATATATCAATATATATTGTTTTGCTGTGCTCAGTCGCTCAGTCATGTTCAACTCTTTGCAACCCCATGGATTGTAGCCCACCAGGCTCTTCTGTCCTTGGGATTTTCCACAAAAGAACACTGGAGTGGGTGGCTATTTCCTCCTCACAGGGAACTTCCCGAGCCAGGGATCGAACCCATGTCTCTAGAACCTCCAACATTGGCAGGTGGCTTCTTTACCACTGAGCCATCAGGGAACCCCCATATTAATATATATTACTTGTATATAAACATATACACAAATATATGTATACATATAAATGATATCTGTCTCTGGGTATGTATGTGTATATATATATATATATATATAAATGATTGAAATATATAAAATTAATCCATGGTGTAATAGTGACACTAAAAAAAGAAAGAAAAATGAAAGAAATGACCTTCATTGGGAAGGTTTTAGGGAAACTTTACACAATTCTGAAACTAATAAAAAAAAAAGAAAAATATATCCCTGAAATTTCTATACAATTGGTTCCTGGCAATTAAGAAGTAAAAATAATCATAATGAGAAGTCTTTTTAATAAAGATAATATGGCATATAAATGAAGAAGAAATACTAGAACTAGAAAGTCTTCATATTGAAGCTCCTTGGACTTCCCTAGTGGCTCAGTGGTAAAGACTCTGCCTGTCAATGCAGGAGCCATGAGATCAATCCCTGGTTCTGGAATGTCCCTTGGAGAAGGAAATGGCAACCCACTCCAGTATCCTTGCCTGGAAAATCCCATAGACAGAGGAGCCTGATGGGTTACAGTCCATAGGATTGGAAAAAGGGTCACACATGACTTAGCAATTAAACAACAACAGCAGCAGCAATGATATATCTGGGCAGTATTATATACAGATGGCAATATCATGAGAAGAGAATCACCAGACATTATGGGAGTACTCACAGAAATATGCAACATAGCATTATAAAGAAACAAACTCATAGGAAAGAGATCAGATTTGTGGTTATCAGAGGCAGGAGTTGGGGAGACAGGGAACTGGATGAAGTGGTTAAAAAATACAAACTTGCAGTTAAAAAATAAGACCTAGAGATATAACATACAACATAATTAATATAATTAACATTGCTATGCTATAAGAAAATAGTGAACAAGGACTTTTTCTTGTTTTTTAATTTGTATCCATATGAGATGATGGATGTTACCCAAACGCTGTAATCATTTCATAATGTGTGCAAATCAGATAATTATACTGTACATCTTAAACATATTATATAATGCTATAAAAGTCAATTATATCTAAATAAAACAGGAAGAAGAAAAAAAAATCTCACCAAAAGAAAAAAAGTAAAACTTCAGTCAGGTCAATGCTTTAAATCTCATACCTTACCAATTTATAAGAAATACAGGAGATGGATAAATAGATTAAATCATGGTAAGAGAGAGTAATTGGCAAAATCCACATAATGAGAAACTGTATCAGAGAAAAAAGTACATTTTCTTTCACAAATACAAAAGAGAAAAGGGAATTTATAAAATTATGAGAACATTTTTAAGATGAAAAAGGAAACAAAATGTCAGTGAATCTGAAAGACTAAAAAAATAGACAAAATTATCCTGAAAATGAGAAACTACTAAAGAAGGCACACATGGGTAATATTATGTATATAAAAGGAATATAACTCTTCCTAGAGAAGTGAAATAATAGCAAATGTTATATAAGAAATTAATGTAAAGATTCTGAATCCTAGACAAATTTACTTACCTAAATATATGGACCTAAGAGAAAGTACACTATGAAAATTTTGTCCACATTTTCCCAGGGCAGGATATTTTTAGTTTTTTAAGTTAAAGATTACATCATGACCATTGCAAGCTGCTGACCTTCAACACCCCCTGAAAGAAGTTCAGGGTGAAAATCAGGAATGAGGCACTCTGTGCTCTGAAAAAAAAAAAAAAAAAAAAAACTGGCAGAACAGGGATTCAGATAGATCTTTTCAGAAAAAGGTTTTATGAGTTCCAATTCTTGCATCTTCTCATGCCTAGAAAAACACTGACGTCATTAATGGTGAAATCTGCTTTGGCTATTAACAAAAATAAAAATTTTTTTTTTACAATTAAAAGTCAAAATAGAGTAGCTATGGTTCAGACATCCTGGGAAATAACTATTTCCCAGATATCCTGAAAAATGATATTACAGGTGTGATTTCAGATTAGACGCTGTGACCTAATGTAGAACTTAATGCTCCTATAATGCATTTTTGCTTCTGTACTTTGCTTGCTGCTCGTAAAACCAAAGTTACTCCATTTTAAGATAAGGTTGTTTTTAAGTAAAGATTCTTAAAATTGTTTTTGGAAAAAATAATGATAAAATAGATGGAAAACCTTGAAAAAAAAATAAACAACACACTCTTTAACAACTAAAAAATAAATAAATAAATAAAATTAATGGTAACATGTTATAGCAGCAACAAAAACTACTAAACGTCTACTAAAATGGCTTCAGCATTAAAACCAAATTGTTAATTACATATTAGATGATTCATTGTGGCTGTAACACAAAGACCTCAAATTCAATGTGTCACATAATTAATATATCAATCTCTCCTCCAACAAAATCTGTTATTTAACACCCCATTCATGCAAGCCAGAGCATTTATCCCATTCACAGATAATATGTAAATCTTTCAGGTTCAATCTCCTGTTTTCCCAATGCTTCCTCATTCTCTAACACCTGATCTACTACAATAGTTCCTAACTGCTTTTCCTATTTTCAGAGCCCTCAGTGTTATCCTTTATTGCAGATGTTGATAAACTTTTCCTATAAAGATCCAGATTATAAATATTTTATTTAGACTTTGCACCAATCAACTCCAGTCATAGTAGGAAAGCAGCTATAGACAAAATGTAAACAAATGGGATGTACTTGTGTTCCAATAAAAATTTATTTCCCCAAAAAAAAAAAAAGTTACTGCAAATTTGATAGGTACAAATTAGCATTGCATCTCTATGTGTATTTCTCTCCTGTCGGAGAGGGAGGCTATCTCCATATATAAGCATCAGCCTATTGTATTTAATATTTTATGAATTGCATTTTTATATACTTTGCCAAGTTTTATTTGTAATAATTTTATAGATTAAAGTTGTTAACATTTATTATGCATATGAATAATATTTTGTGCCAATTTCTCATTTGTCTTTTTAAAGAACTCACAAATTTAGTAACACTTCAGTTATTTATTCAAAAAAAATTTTTACTTTATTTCTTGATGGTTTGAATGCTCTTTCTTTGAAGCTATCAGAGATAGTATAAAAAACACCTTAACTAAATAATGTGCTAAGTTGCTTCAGTTGTGTCCAACTCTTTTCAACCCTATGGACTGTAGCCCACCAGGCTCCTCTGTCCATGGGATTCTCCAGGCAAGAATACTGGAGTGGGTTAACTAAATTTAATGCAATCAGTTAAATTTTCCCTCTTTAAATAGTGTCTTCATGGTTTAGATTTCTAGTTCCCCTTACATCTAGGCTGCTACATAACTTTGAGACACCCTTAAATTCTAAAATCTTCTATGTGTGCCCTGAAGCTTAACTTGAGAGGTACAGTGCAAGAGTCTTACCCAAAGGTATAGGTAGGAGAATTGGTTGTTGGTTGACTGATGATTCAAATTCCTTCTGGGTGTGCAACAACATATTGGTTAACCTCTTTTTATTTTTAAGTGCATGATGAGCAGTATTCATCAACCATCAAATGGTCAGACAGATTTTGCCAGTGCAATTATTGTTTAGGTGGATGAACAGATCCCAGATGCCTCCTACTCCACCATCTTCCTAGAGTCCTCGCTTATTTCCAATTACTTTTGAATTCTTTAAACTTTAAATTTATTGAAAATTGAACATGTTACTTTCACTGTGATGTGTAATATGATTAAGGCCTATTTTTACTGTTAAGTACCTCAGGATATAGTATATACATGTATATTTGGGAAAAAGGGTGGATACCAGGTCATTTATCTACTAAGAAAAATATCATTTGATGAGCACCACAGTGAATTTAGGACAGATACAATTGTTATATCTGTTTAGAAAAGGTGGGAGTCACCTTTTAGGTGAAAGTAAGCACAGAAATGAATAAGATATCTGAGTTGAACCTTCAACCAACAAACATAGACTGAATACCCAAAATATTACTGGCATTGTGCTAAGTGCTTGGTTTACATGTTCACTTAAGATATGAACTCAACCCTTACAGAACCTGAGACAATCTATTAAGCACCTTAAAGGGTAAATGTTTGTACCCTATTCCACTTCTAAACACCAATGTCAATTCTGATGCTAATGATTCTCACACCCATTCTAACATGGAGATACAGAGATTTTTCCCACATCACTAGTAATTCAGCAATACTATCTGGGCGTCCCACAATCTAACTCAATGTTAACACGATCTACCTGGAGATAACATCAGATCCCACAAGTTAAGGACTCAGTCCTAGAAGACTGCCCCCCATCCATTCCAGATGTCAATTTCAAGTCCAGGTTGTTACCTGTGCTTCTGAGCCACTGGCTATAGATTGGCGGTTCTAAGACCCACCCCCTCCACCTTGAGTTCCATTAATTTGCTAAAACAATTCACAGAATTCAGAGAAACGGTTTCCTTAGTAAATTACCAATGTATTATAAAAGGTTATAATTCAGGAACAGTCAGATGGAAGAGATACATAAGGCAAGATATAGAGAAAAGTGCTGGGAGCGTCCATACTCTCTCCAGGTATGCCATGATCCCAGCACACCCTTATCCTCACCCACCTGGAAGCTTTCTGAACTCAGTCCTTTGAGTTGTTAATGGAGGCTTCGTTGCACAGGCATGATTGATAAAATAATTGGCCATCGGTGACATATTCAATCTCTATAGTGTCCAGCCCCTCTAACTTCTCAGGAGGTCCAGGGAAAGGAAGGGTAGCAAAGCACTGAGAGTTCCAGCCCTCTGGTCACTTGCTTGATTCTCCTAGTAACCAGCCCATCTTTTGATTACCTGCTTGTGCATGTGTGCTAAGTCGCTTCGGTCGTGTCCAACTCTTTGTGACCCCATGGACTGTAGCCCCCCAGGCTCCTCTCTCCATGTGATTCTCCCAAAAATACTGGAGTGGGTTGCCATGTCCTCCTTGAGGGGATCTTCCCAACCCAGGAATCAAAGCTGCAATTCTACTTCTCCTGTATTGGCAGGCAGGTTCCTTACCTCTAATGCCACCTTTCCAAAAGTCATCTCACTCAGGAAGTTTCAGGTTTACGGGCCAGAAAATATTTCTGTGTCAGAAAAGGGTGGAAGACCAAAGAAAAATTATATATTATAATAAATATATATTTATTATAAATTGCAATATCACAAAGGGCTAGTAAAATTTTATCAAGATTGATACAAATAAAAGAAAGTGAAGACAAGTCTAGTACAAAATACTGCTGGTATAAAGGCAAGAAGATTCCAAATGTCCACCTTTCTGTTATTTATTAACTGACCAGTGTTATTGAAGGCTGTGAGACATTAAAACTTTCATTTAACATCTTTATCCATAGGACAAACTTCTGATTTAGGCAATAATGGTTGGATATTTGGGCTTCCCTTGTGGCTTAGCAGGTGAAGAATCTGCCTGCAATGTGGGGGACCTGGGCTCGATCCCAGGATTGGGAAGATCCCCTGGAGAAGGAAAAGGCTACCCACTCCAGTATTCTGGCCTAGAGAATTCCATGCAAAGAGTCAGACATGGTTGGATATATATGTATATTTCATTCTGCTGTAAAGTGCATTGCTTTTAAGCCTCTGTAAAGAACGTGTTTAATTTTTCTTAATGAATTGAGATCATTTGAGCTAAATTAAAGATACCCAGGTCATGTTCAATAAAAAGCTGAATTGCCTAAGAATTGTATTTTTTTTTTTAATTTGCTTCTGCTTCTCTCAAACACTTTCCCATTTTCATTACTCCAAATCTTTGCAATCACCTGGTGGCTTTATTATTATTATTATTACAATGCCAAAGTTTTTCTGAGCAACTGAAGGAAAGAGTCACAAAACAATATTTTGCAATAATAATTCTGAAATTACATTGAAATAAATGAAAAATTAATAATTTAGAAAAATACACTTAAAAGATTAAAATTGCTCATCCCTGAACCATCAGAGAATTCTAAAACTACTAGGAAAATTCTTATACTTTACCTATCTTTGGGCATGTATATTTTAGAACTAAAATTTGCATCAGCCAATGCTAGGGATTTTACAGATGACTGATGCCTGTGAAAATGAGATTTCTCCCCTGAACTTGCTTTAATTAAAATGCTGTAAGTAAGGGACAATTTTAAAGTGCCAATCTCCAGGTTTTGTTAGTGTCAGCTTTCTAGAAACATGGCTTTTATTTGCATATCAAAGAGCTCACGTGCACAGGTTCTGCACTGTATGTATACTGGCTGTTTAACATTCCTGGTATACATACATGATGGGCAAAATGAATAAGAGGTCTTTAGTTAATTACACACCTTTTGTTTTTGTTTTTTGGTGGCCTCTTTTTGATATTAAGTACTTAAATTGGTAATGATAAACTTCTATACCAGGGACCTTGGGGTTGAATGTAAAGCCTAGAGTTGAGGACCCAGAGAAGCTATGTTTGAAATGACTCTTCATCTTTTCTTCATAGGAATTAGAACTTTGATAAGCACCACGTCCTCTTACTCACAGTAACAGAAAAGTTCTTTTTCCACAGGTCATTTTTCCTGTAATTTCAGATCACAAGAATGTTCATACACAGATTGGTCAAGGTTATCTAGTTATAACCAAGGGAGAACAATTTTATCACCTTGTGATAAATACTTGTGGATGAAACAAACACTGTACATTATACCTGCATTTAGTCCCCTTGAGGGATTGGGGGTGGGAGGAGATGGGGATGACAGAGAATGAGATGGCTGGATGGCCTCACCGACTCAATGGACATGAGTTTGAGTGAACTCCGGGAGTTGGTGATGGACAGGGAGGCCTGGCGTGCTGTGATTCATGGGGTCGCAAAGAGTCGGACACGACTGAGCGACTGAACTGAACTGAACAAAAATTATATGTTAAGTATGTATACTTTTTGTTGGATAAAATCTATACTCATATCCATCACAATTAAATTACAATATGTATATAACTATATTTATAATAGGTTATAACATATTAATACAAGTATTAATAATTATATTAAGATCAGCAACTGAGCTCAGTTTCAAAAGCAATAGCTTAGTTAACTTTCCTGTGAAAATATCAATAAAAGAAACAAATATATCTATAACACTATAAGCTTCAGTTTTTATTTTGTTTTTCAATATAGAGAGACATTTCTATAGAATATCTGTGTACATTATTATTTAAAAAGGCAAGTGATGTTTATTATATACTTTTTTGTCTCCAGGACTGTACTAAATACTTCAATATATTCATTTTTGGAGCCCACAGAATGAACCTATGAAGTAAGAATTTTGCTTTTTTAAAAAAATGAGGCACTTTACTACTTATGTATCTTCTCAAGTAGTTAAGCCAAGAAATGAATCCAGAAAGCCTAACTCCAGAAACTCTGCTTTTACTGCTTTAATCTTATGTTTTATGAATCATTTATTTTTCTATGTGTTTATTTATGTATTTTTCCCCTTCCCAAATAAACCAATATCAGAGATATCAGAGGTAGGATATTTCTCAAAAGTTCATATTCTGAGTCATCCTGCTCTAGTGTCTGCCAGACATGAGACTGAAAGGAAGGCTGTAATGGGAAAAGTCTCACTTAGAATGGGAACATAACGTAAATAGTGTAGAGTGGAATTCTTGGATGAACTCAATTCTTGGTTAGTTCTGCTTCCTCCCTCTCTCTCTTTCTCTTGTATTTTATTGTATAATAGAATGCATAGAAATTATATATTCTTACTATATATGCATATTTTACACACACACGTGTGTGTGTATGAAGAATTACATTGTGAACAACATCACAGATCAATTAATTAAACACTAATGGAACTGCTGAGGCCTTTTGCTTCTTTCTGATTGAACTTGCTCATCCAGAATTTTGTGACAGTTATTTTCCTGATTTTCTTTGTATTTTTATTAACTTTGCATGCATTCCTAAACCTTACAGTTTAATTTTGATTGTTTTAAACTTTTATGTGAATAGAATTTTTTGATATATGTATGACTAAATTTTTATATTAGTTGTATTTCTTATAAATACATGTATATTCAGTTTTGATGGGCCTATAATTTTATGCTATCTTCATTCAGAGATGAATCAAGATTCTAATATATATTTTAAATTGATGGGAAAAAATTCCACCTTATTTATTTGATCTAGAATTTTTTTATTGGGGGGTAATTGGTTTACAATGTTGTGTTGGTTTCTGCCGAACAACAACACAAGTCAGCCACAAGTATATATCTATCTTCTCCCTCTTGATCTAGAATGTTTAAACAGTGTTCTCTCTATTCGTGGGGCTTCCCTGGTGGCTCAGATGGTAAAGAATCCGCCTTCAATGTGGGAGACCTAGGTTCGAAACCTGGGTTGGGAAGATCCCCCGGAGAAGGGAATGGCAACCCAATCCAGTATAATTCAAAAGAGCCTGTGCATTGAATGTTATGGGAAATAGTTCTATAAAAATTCTTTCTGTGTTTTTGTTTATGCTGATTATTTTGTGTCTAGATTTGATGTGGATCAATTTTTCTATAATGTTACCTATTTCATATTCATATGAAATTCTAAATACTCATCTGTTAAATGTGTTTGTCTACTCCCTTTTTGTGAATCACATATTTTCCACTCATAACTTTTGACCTTATGACTGAAATCTCTTTTACTTTAAAATTATTTGATTAAATTATCTAATAGTTAAAAGGCAAGTAAGCATTGGTTAATTGGTGAATAACTCTGGTGACATTTCTTACTAATAACATTTTCTTGAATAGCATTAATTTGTTTTTATTCTGTAATTGCAATCTTGATGTTTATTTTGACAACAAAAATTCTTTGAGAAAGTATTTTTAAACTGCTACATGTCTGAAATAATCTATTAATTTATTTTGTATTTATTTTAATTGCTTTACAATAGCAAAATATATCCTTTAGTGTTTCTCTTATAAAATTCTTTTAGCTATATTTCTAGTTGTTAAGGCTTCTTTCTATATTTTTCTTTAATGTTTTCTTTTTAAAAATTTGTAGTGTTGAAAGCAAAAAGATAACATCTAAACATTGCTTAAATTATATTTATATTACTGTAAGACAAAACTTCCTTATTTTATTGGAGTAATACTTTCGGTCAACATGACCAATATATTTGTCTATAAATCATTAAGATTCTGTAACTTTGCAGAATACAATTAAAAGTTTGCAATATAATATTAAAATGAAAATATTAGAACAAATTTATTTAAAAACACGTTGATATGAAAATCATTCTAAACCATTTCTGCTAAGCAATCGTCTTTCCTGTTTCACAATGTTGAAAACCTAGAAGAAACAGGAAAGCTGATATATATACACAGCTTTATAGTTGCCCTGTCAATTACCTTGTAAATAAAATTACCTCCTTCCAGAACTATTTTTATTAAAATATGTGTTTATCTTCAGGGGAAAAGTTAATGTCTTATGCATTTTATAGTGAGTGAAAAGTAGCCTCTGTCTTATAAAATATTATAGAATTCTACCTAAATTGTCCTTCATTTAACTGGCAAAAGTATCAGAGAATATATATTTACCCAACAGTTTAATAGCATGACCTCAGGAGGAATCAGATATATACAACTGAAAACTGTGTCTTATAACATAAATTCTGCTTAGTGAGCACTTTTATCAAAAAATACAAAACATCCTTTAATTTTTTCTTCACAGAATTTGTTAAGTGATGCAGGATAAGATTTGCTCTCACTCTGGGAAAATCTGGTGAACAAGATAGCAAGTCAAAGTCCTTATGAAAGCTATCTTTTAATTAATATACATGTTTCTTTACTATTAATATTATATCTCTTCAGATTTTCTATAAACACATAGAATAAGTTTATTTGATTATTAATACTAAGTGTGTGCTTGACTTTGATTTAGGAAGGGGGATAAAAAAATGTTAATGTATTTGAAGAGTTAAATTTATCAGAAAGGAGTTATTTTAAAATATAATGAAAAGATTTGGAATGATAGTGGGACAAAATATGTATAGATGAGAATAAGTTAGAAATAGAAAGAAAGAATAAAAATAGAGTTGAAATTTATGCTTATTCTTTGTATGCAAAATTTTCTATTTTCACATTTTAATTGTTTACTTAGGATGGAAAATAAAAGCAGTAATTTTCCAAGGCATCATACATGTTTTAAAGACTCAGCTGTCATTCCTATTAAAGTTATTTACATAAAATGTCCAAACAAGGAAATACACAATCATTGAGAAAGTAAGTTCACAGAATGCTCTGCATCTTAAACTTCTACAGAAAATGAAATATTTACATTCAATAATAATAGGTAATTGACATATAATTTTCTACAAATTTACATGGTTAAAAGCACAATTTTAGAGATTGTGCTTAATAAAATTTAAATATTTTACTCTTAATATTTTTAAAATAAAATGTATTACTTTTATTGTAAATATTTTCAAATATGAATATAAAAAAATAAAGTATATCCCACAGTTTAGTACCAATAGAAGACCCTAGTTAATATTTTGGAATGTGTATTTTTACTTTATTTTATGATATTAGCTGTGTAGGGGAGAGAGAGTGAGAAAGAGAGGAAAAAAAGAGAAATTTATCTTCATTAATTCATAACAAAGGATGGGCAATAGTAGTGAGAATATTAGATTATCTCTGGAAGTTAAGGAAAGAAGAGATTAAAATATAAGAACTTTAACAAGTTTTTCATGTGTGTGAGATACATGGAATAAGATTAATAAAAAATGAACAATAATAATTAAAATATCTACTGACTAACAAACATACAGGGCCATAAGAAAATCTGTGTGTGGATAATTCCCTATGATTGAAACTCCATGCTTGAAAGAACAAAAGTAAGAAGATCAAAAGAGAAATTTCCATTTGAAGGTGTTTAATTGCTGTTATCAGGAAAAATTGTGAACTACTTGAAATGCACTGATAGAATATTGGGTACCTTCCTCTTGGTTATCTGATTCTGCAGGTGCCTCGTACCTTTCATTGTTACTGAGATATTTTATCTCTATAAACTGCAGATAACTTGCCATTAGTGTTTTCCATGGGTGTGTAAACTGTGTGTTGGAATGCAATTGCTTAATGCCTTGTGGGTATAAAAAGATTTTTTTTACCAGTTTTTACTTCTCTATTTAAATGTACTTCAGCATTTCATATTTAGCTACATCAGTTCAGTTCAGTCGCTCAGTCGTGTCCTCTTTGCGACCCCATGAATCACAGCACTCCAGGCCTCCCTGTCTATCACCAACTCCCGAGTTCAGTCAACCTCATGTCCATCGAGTCGGTGATGCCATCCAGCCGTCTCATTCTCTGTCATCCTGTTTTCCTCCAGCCCCCAATCCCTCCCAGCATCAGAGTCTTTTCCAATGAGTCAACTCCTCACATGAGGTGGCCAAAGTATTGGAGTTTCTGCTTTAGCATCAGTCCTTCCAGTGAACACCCAGGACTGATCTCCTTTAGAATGGACTGGTTGGATCTCCTTGCAGTCCAAGGGACTCTCTAGAGTCTTCTTTAACGCCACAGTTCAAAAGCATCAATTCTTCAGCACTCAGCTTTCTTCACAGTGCAACTCTCATATCCATACATGACCACGGGGAAAACCATAGCCTTGACTAGACGGACCTTTGTTGGCAAAGTAATGTCTCTGCTTTTTAACATACTATCTAGGTTGTTCATAGTTTCCTTCCAAGGAGTAAGCGTCTTTTAATTTCATGGCTGCAATCAGCATTTGCAGTGATTTTGGAGCCCCCCAAAATAAAGTCTGACACTGTTTCCACTGTTTCCCCATTCAGCTACATAATTCTATTCAAAAACTCAAAAGTTCCTTTAAACTGGTTGTAAATTTTTATTTCCAGTTTCCCTTATTAATTAATGAGTTGAATATATGGCATATGAGCAATTTATATTCCTGTGAGAGTTATAGTATTACCTTCTTAAAGAATCTTTTAACATTTTTAGGTATTATTAACTGAGATGATCAGTGGATTCACCTGAAGTCTGGTAAAACATCTTGCTGGAAAAATGTACAACTTGGGTTTTTTAAGTTCAGGCACTACTTTTCTTGTCTTCCACAGGTAAGTTTCAAGCCCCCAAATAGTTTAACTCTGCTGATCCTTTGTTTCTCTGGACTTTTTGGGACTTCCCAGGTAGCGCTAGTGGTAGAGACCACCTGCCAGTGCAGGAGATGTAAGAGATGTGAGTTTGATTCCTGGGTTGGGAAGATGCCCTGGAAGAGGGGATGGCAAGTACTTTTTCCTCTCCTTTACTGATTTTATTTTGTTTCTATTTCTGCTTTGCTTATATCTGATAAATGATTTCCCAGTTGTGACAGTAATGATTGTAAAATTCGTTTTATTATGTGATCGTTTCAGTTCAGTTCAGTTGCTCAGTCACGTCCAACTCTTTGTGATCCCATGGATTGAAGCATGCCATCACCAATTCCCAAAGCTTGTTCAAACTAATGACCACCCATCAGTGAAGACATCCAACCATCTCATGCTGTCATCGCCTTTGCCTCCTGCCTTCAAACTTTCCCGGCATCAGGGTCTTTTCAAATGAGTCTGTTCATCACATCAGGTGGCCAAAGTATTGGAGCTTTAGCTTCAACATTAGAATCTTCCCTGGTGGCTCAGATGTTAAAGCGTCTGCCTCCAGTGCGGGAAACCCAGGTTTGATCCCTGGGTCAGGAAGATCCCCTGGAGAAGGAAATGGCAACCCACTTCAGTATACTTGCCTGGAGAATCCCATGGACGGAGGAGCCTGGTAGGCTACAGTCCACAGGGTCGCAAAGAGTCGGACATGACTAAGCGACTTCACTTTCCCTCACTTTTCACTTCAGTCCTTCCAATGAATATTCATGACTGATTTGCTTTAGGATGGACTGGTTGGATATCCTTGCAGTCCAAGGGACTCTAAAAAGTCTTCTCCAATACCACAGTTCAAAAGCATCAGTTCTTCAGTGCTCATCTTTCTTTATAGTCCAAATCTCACATCCATACATGACTACTGGACAAGTCATAGATTTGACTAGACAGATCTTTGCTGGCAAAGTAATATCTCTGCTTTTTAATATGCTGTCTAGGTTTGTCATTCTTTTCTTCCAAGGAGCAAGTGTCTTTTAATTTCATGGCTGAGGTCACCATCTGCAGGGATTTTTGAGCCCCCAAAAATAAAGTCTGCCACTGTTTCCCCATATGTTTGCCTTGAAGAGAAGGGACCAGATGCCATGATCTTAGTTTTCTGAATATTGAGTTTTAAGCCTACTTTTCCACTCTCCACTTTCACTTTCATCAAGAGGCTCTTTAGTTCTTTTTCTCTTTCTGCCATAAGCGTGGTGTCATCTGCATGTCTGAGGCTATTGATATTTATTCTGGCAACCTTGATTCCTGTTTGTGCTTCTTCCAGCCCAGCTTTTCTCATGATGTACTCTGCATATAAGTTAAATAAGCAGGGTGACAGTATACAGCCTTGATTTATACAGCCTTTCCCTATTTGGAACCAGTCTTTTGTTCCATGTCCTGTTCTAACTGTTGCTTCCTGACCTGCATACAGATTTCTCAAGTGATAGGTCAGGTGGTCTAGTATCCCCATCTCTTTAAGAATATTCCATAGTTTGTTGTGGTCCACACAGTCAAAGGTTTTGGCATAGTCAATAAAGCAGAAGTAGTAATGGCAAGCCACTCCAGTACTCTTGCCTAGAAAATCCCATGGACGGAGGAGCCTGGTAGGCTGCAGTCTGTGGGGTCGCTAAGGGTCGGACACGACTGAGTGACTTCACTTTCACTTTTCACTTTTACACATTGGAGAAGGAAATGGCAACCCACTCCAGTGTTCTTGCCTGGAGAATCCCAGGGACGGGGGAGCCTGATGGGCTTCTGTCTATGGGGTCACACAGAGTCGGACACGACTGAAGTGACTTAGCAGCAGCAGCAGAGGTTTTTCTGGAGCTCTCTTGCTTTTTCGATGGTCTAACAGATGTTGGCATTTTGATCTCTGTCTGGTTCCTCTGCCTTTTCTAAATCCAGCTTGAACATCTGGTAGTTCTTGATTCATGTACTATTGAAGGCTGGCTTGGAGAATTTTGAGCATTACTTCGCCAGCGTGTCAGATTAGTGCAATTGTGTGGTAGTTGAAGCATTCATTGTCATTGCCTTTCTTTGGGATTGGAATGAACACTGGCCTTTTCCAGTCCTGTGGCCACTGCTGAGTTTTCCAAATTTGCTGGCATACTGAGTGCAGCACTTTCACAGCATCATCTTTTAGGATTTGAAATAGCTCAACTAAATTCCATCACCTCCACTAGCTTTGTTCATAATGATGCTTCCTAATGCCCACTTGACTTCACATTCCAGGATGTCTGGCTCTAGGTGATTGACCACACCATCGTGATTATCTGGATCATGAAGATGTCTTTAGTACAGGTCTTCTGTGTATTATTGCCACCACCTCTTCTTAATATCTTCTGCTTCTGTTAGATCCATACCATTTTTGTCCTTTATTATGCCCATCTTTGCATGAAAATTTCCCTTGATATCTCTAATTTTTTAAAGAGATCTCTAGTCTTTCCCACCCTATTGTTTTCCTCTATTTCTTTGCATTGATCACTGAGGAAGTCTTTCTTATCTCTCCTTACTATTTTTTGGAACTCTGTATTCATATGGGTATATCTTTCCTTTTCTCCTTTGCCTTTTGCTTCTCTTCTATTCACAGCTATTTATAAGGCCTCCTCAGACAACCATTTTGCCGTTTTGCATTTCTTTTTCTTGGGGATATTCTTTATCACTGCCTCCTGTACAATGTCATGAACCTCAGTCCATAGTTCTTCAGGCACTCTGTCAGATCCAATCCATTGAATCTATTTGTCAATTCCACTGTAGAATCATAAGGGAGTTAAGTCATACCTGGATATTCTAGTGGTTTTCACTACTTTCTTCAATTTCAGTCTGTATTTTGCAATAAAGAGTTCATGATCCAAGCCATGGTTAGCTCCAGGTCATGTTTCACTGTCTGTATAGAACTTCTCCATCTTTGGCTACAAAGAATATAATCAATCTATTTTCAGTATTGACCATCTGATGATGTCCATGTTTAGAGGTGTAAATGGATTAATAGAATTATAAATTATCATTTTATTTATATAAATTGTTTAATAAATTTTTGTTTAAATTATAATAAGAGATCTGTAAATGAATTAATAGGTTGATAGAGATCTGTCTTACCTGGTAGCTCAATGGTAAAAAATCCCCCTGCAATTCAGGAGACCACCTGCAATGCAGGAGATGTGGATTTGATCCCTGGGTTGGGAAGATCCCTTGGAGAAGGAAATGGCTACCTACTCCACTATTCTTGCCTGGGAAATCCCATGGACAAAGGGGCCTGGTGGCTTACAATCCATGGTGTCCCAAGAGTCAGACATGACTTAACAACTAAATGACCACCACATTCTCTGTTGGGTTAGAGATAACAGTGATTTGGTTTGTTCGGCTTGTCACTATATATGTATATATTTAACACATATCAACCCACTGGAGAGCAGAATTACTCTTTGATATCAGGATCAATGAATTTGGCCTCTGGCCAAAGCTGTATAATGCAAAATATCTCCATGTCTGTGTGTCTGTGGTTCAAAAAAAAACCTTTCCTTCTCATTATATGATTATAGAAAACTGATCTATTTTCAGAGAATATCAATTTATTAGTTTTAAAGGAATTATTTTCTGGTCTGCTTATAGAGAAATACTCCTAAAATTATATAAGATAAAGAAATTGAACTTATAAAACTTTAAATATATCTGAAAAATTATTCTTACAGAAGCTCAGAACTATCTTAAAAATCCAAGATATATATTTTAGATAAATCTGTAGTAAATAAGACTAGTTTAATAATTTTGGCTTAATTAAGTCTTTTCTGATTTATATGTTAACTATAATTCAAGTTATGAAGCTACATTTTATTCTACTTTGATTTACTTTTCCCAAACATATAGAAGTTTATTGAGGAAATATAATAGCTAACATAAATGTGTGCTCAATTCAGTAAAAGAATTATTTGACAAACTTTTATTTCAAGGTAATTATATTTTAGAGTATATCAGACTGAAGATAATTTTCAAGATCTTTGGGCAACTTAAATCTTTGGACTGACACTGAATGATTATTATTGATAGTCATATATATTCTAGTTAATATAGAGCAATTACATTAGTTAAAGGCATAATTTTAAAGTTATATACTCTCTTCACATGTTTATATCTTACAGAAAATCTGTAACTATGGTTCATGTCAATGAATATTATCATTTTGTCACTTTAAGAAGATGCACATGGAATTCTTAGGCTATAGAAAGTTGTTTTATGTATATTTATGAATTCTACTGGAAAACCAAAATGCTAGGGATGATGAATGATCTAATTTATCCACCTTCTAGTTTTATCTGTGAAATAAAAATTACTCACCGGATTAAAAGTTATAATTGATTTAGTGGTTGATATTCTGCCAGGAATAATAGTGAAAGAAAGATACAAATGTGAATGTGTTTTTGATTTTTAAGAAAAAAATGAGTAGTTTTGTCATGAGCTTGCATCTTAAAGCCCTGCCTTTTTTTTTGCTCCTATACCCTTTGACAACTCTTAATTATTGAACACTGAGGACCCCAAAGAGTATTTGTTGTTAGTGTTATTGTTGCTTATATTGGTGTGGGTTATATCTACAGATATTTACCATGTTAAAAGTAAAAGCTGAGCAATATCTAAATGCATTTATTGGTAAAATCACTTGAAGATAGAAATAATTAACATAATGCATGTCAACATGATGAACATCAACATGCATAAATTTAATTTTTCTCTCACAGATCCCTGGAGATCTATCATTAGATAAAGTGTCAGATTGCTCCAGAATATGGAAAGCATAATAATGACAGGAAAAAAAAACATGAAAAGTTATATTTTTTCCTTTGGTTTATGTTACCTGAATCTAAAACTATGAAATATGTTAAAATATTAGCAACTTTTTATTTCCATTAGCTTGTTTCTTTGGTTTATTGACTAACGTATTTTCCTAAAATAGATATAAGAGATTCTATGTTTTATTAGAATAATAGTCTATGCTTCAGTCCATGGGGTTGCAAAGAATTGGACATGAGCCACTGAACTGAACTGAACTGAACTGCATTTCAGACTCTTTTGTTGACTATGAGGGCCACTCCATTTCTTCTAAGGAATTTTTGCCCACAGTAGTAGATATATGGTCACCTGACTTAAATCTGATTCCTAAGGTTTTGATGTTCAATCTTACCATCTCCTGCTTGACCACATCTAATTCACGTTGATTCACAGACCTAATATTCCAGGTTCCTATGCAATACTGTTCTTTAACAGCAGCAGACTTTCCTTTCACTACATCCACAGCTGACCATTGTTTTTGCTTTGGCCCAGCAGCTGTATTCTTACCGGAGCTATTAGTAATTACCCTCCACTCTTCCCTAGTAGCTTATTGGGACTGATGTGGGTGGCTCATTTTCCAGCGTCCTGGAAAATGCCTTTTCGTACTGTCCATCTGGTTCTTGCAGAAAGAATCCTGGAGTGAATTGCCATTTCCTTCTCCAGGGGACCACGTTTTTTCAGAACTATCACTCAACTCTCTTTACCCCTGCAAAGCACGGCTCGTAGCTCACTGAGCTCTTAACTCATAGCTCACTCATATACATAAGTCCCTTTCCCATGACAAGGGCGTGATCCATAAAGTGTGTGGTAGTTTTATTAATTTCATTTTCCATGCCATGGAAACAACCCTATTTCCTTGTCAATTGCACTAATTTTATTGTGAATTCTAATTAGACTTTTCACATTTGAAATTTATTATTAGAAAAAAATAATAGAAAAACCATAGACTTCTTGCCCTAGCACAAACAGTATTTGTTTTACTCTGTTATAGGGATATCCTATTTTCTGCTGTCCATATCTTAAACAAAAAAGGATAACTTCAAAGCCCCAAGAAAAAAGAGAATAGAAAGGGCTTAAACTCAAATATGGACTTTTTTTATAGCTTCTGAACTGATATTGTTTATACACTATTTAAACTATATCAGTAGAATCAGAATTTTCATGATTCCTTTAAATCAAGAATGCTGATATGGGGTTCATGCCAAACCAACATGGAGTGGAATAATGGTTAAATACATAGGATTAATTAAACTAGTGAAGAAAATTTTATTGTGTTTTTCTGCCTGTAATATTGTTTATGTTGTCTTCAGTTCAGTTCAGTTCAGTTCAGTCGCTCAGTCGTGTCCGACTCTCCGCGACTCCATGCATCACAGCACGCCAGGCCTCCCTGTCCATCACCAACTCCCGGAGTTCACTCAAACTCATGTCCACAGAGTTGGTGATGCCATCCAGCCATCTCATTCTCTGTCGTCCCGTTCTCCTCCTGCCCCCAACCTTTCCTAGCATCAGAGTCTTTTCCAGTGAGTCAACTCGTCACAATGTTCTATTATTCATACAATTTAGGAAATTCTTTTTGCTTTATTGACTGTGTTGATAAAAAGCCTCTGACTGTTTGTATCACTTCAACCTGGAAAATAAGGGAATACCAGACCACTTGACCTGCCTCTTGAGAAATCTGTATGCAGGTCAGTAAGCAACAGTTAGAAACGGACACGGAACAACAGACTGGTTCCAAATTGGGAAGGGAGTACATCAAGGCTGTATACTGTCACCCTGTTTATTTAACTTACATGCAGACTACATCATGAGAAACGCTGGGCTGGATGAAGCACAAGCAGGAATCAAGATTGCCAGAATAAATATCAATAACCTCACATATGCAGATAACACCACGCTTATGGCAGAAAGTGAAGAAGTAAAAGCCTCTTGATGAAAATGAAAGAGGAGAGTGGAAAAGTCGGCTTAAAACTCAACATTCAGAAAACTAAGATCATGGCATCTGGTCCCATCACTTCATGCAAATAGATGGGGAAACAGTGGAAACAGTGGCAGACTTTATTTTTTGGTGCTCCAAAATCACTGCAGATGGTGACTTCAGCCATGAAATTAAAAGGTGCTTGCTCCTTGGAAGAAAAGCTATGACCTGCCTAGGCAGCATATTAAAAAGCAGAGACATTACTTTGCCAACAAAGGTCTGTCTAGTCAAAGCCATGGTTTTTCCAGTAGTCATGTATGGATGTGAGAGTTGGACTATAAAGAAAGCAGAGTGCTGAAGAATTGATGGTTTTGAACTGTGGTGTTGGAGAAGACTCTTGAGAGTCTCTTGGACTGCAAGGAGATATAACCAGTCCATCCTAAAGGAAATCAGTCATGAATAGTCATTTGAAGGACTGATGCTGAAGCTGAAACTCCAGTGCTTCGGCCACCTGATGTGAAGAACTGCCTTATCTGAAAAACCCTGATGTTGGGAAAGATTAAGGCAGGAGGAGAAGTGGATGACAGAGGATGAGATAGTTGGATGGCATCACCGACTCAATGGAAATGAGTTTGAATAAACTCCAAGAGTTGGTGATAGACAGGGAGGCCTGGCGTGCTGCAGTCCATGGGGTCACAAAGAGTTAGACATGACTGAGCAACTGAATTGAACTGAGGAAACTCTTTTAACACTATCCAATTTAATGTGGTGATTTTGCTTTTGTAAACTCAGATGATACACCCTGCCATCCCAGAAATCGTAAACACTTATTAAATCTAATTACTTTTCATGGTAATATATTTATTTGCATAAGTTCATTAAGTATCTGCTTTTTTTTCCATGATAGAATTGGATAAATTGATCATGTGACTAACCTCTCACTGGAGTATCATATTTAAAATGATGTTCATTTAATCAGTTATGACCAGCACTTTAAGGAGTTAACTTTGGCTGTGCTTACAGAGTCAATGCCTGCTTAGCCCTCCTATGTCCTGGTGCGTTGCTTACAGGAGTTCCAACTTGAGAGTTAGTAAGGAAGTTCACCTTTTAGGCCAGGAAATTTAGGATATTTTGAGAACCTCTGGAATAGATTCACCCCCATTTCAAAGGAAATTAGGTGAAATTTGGTGGAGTTTCTTGTTACTTGTTTTCTGGTCTCAAATAAGACAGACTATAAATTCTATCTGAGATTCCTTGTGGAAACTTCTAGACAGAAGTTAATTTTGCAGACATTAATTTTTCAATACTATATAACTCTAGATTTGTAAAATAATCTCAAGGAAGTCTGTTGATTAATCAACCCTCTTGCAGCAACCAATGTAAATAATCAGCTCAAATCAAATGAAATAGCCTGATTTTGGCATAAAAAATTATGTATTTGAGATTATTATAGTTACAAGGAGGAGTTGGTGCTGTGAAGGAAAAAAAAAAAATAAGACTTTGAAACAGAAAAACATTCCTGGCTTGGTTTCTTTTTTCTAGGTCACGTGATCCCTTAGAAGCTCTGCACATTGCTTCTGAACTACTCTACTGTTGGTTGTCTTGTTAGCTCACTACTCCCAGTTAGAGAAAATTTGAAGCATTTTCAATGATTTCTTTCTATAGAAATAAAAACTGATCAAATGCCTGTGAATACTTATGTTTCATGAATTTTTGTATCTATTTGTCAGTTCATTAAAACATTCTTCACCTGACTGTATAAGTACCATCTGAAACAGTTGAATTATTAATGAATTAAATACATCTTTGAGGGATCTCCCTGGTGCTCCAGTGGTTAAGAATCTTCCCTCCAAAGCAGGGGACATGGGTTCCATCCCTGATTGAGGAACAAAAGTCCCATATGCCATGGGGCCTCTAAGCCCATCTGCTGCAACTACTGAGCCCTCATGCTCTAGAACCCACAAGTTGCAACAAGAGAGAAACCCACACGCCTTGACTATGACTCAACACAGACAAATAAATGAAGGAATACTCAAAAAAAAAAAAAAAAACGCATTTTTGATGCTTGAACCATTTATATTTGTATGAACATCATTAGGATGAATAGACTCTAAAGTAAACTCTCTGCAATGATTTCCCGGTTCTAGGGTCTACATCATTGTGTGATCTCCTCACACTGAGTGCCAACAATATGTGTAAATTGTTTCTAGCTACCAGAATGTAGCACTCTTTGGGAACATAGGGATATCACTCCCTTGATCACATGATATTTAAGGCTTCACTTTAGCCTACTGCAGTGAAAGATTATCCTTTAGGTCTGAGGAAATAAGCAACTATGTTGAAGAAGTTCTTGTTGGGGGAGAAAACAAGCAAGAGCTAAATGGGGCCACAGGGGACTATGAGTGACTTCTAGAACCTAAATGTGGTCTCTATCAGAGAGACAGAAAAACACTGGAGCTGTCAGCCTTTCAAATGCAGAGTAGTTATTTCTCCTGATAATCTGGATGCTTAGAAGTGTATTCTTCCCCATGCAACCCTCCAGATGAAAACTCAGCTTGGCCAATACCTTGATTGAAACCATGTGAGACACTGAGCAGAAAATTCGGCCATATTGTGCAATATTATACCATCTCAGAAACTGGGAGATGATAAATCTGAATATTATCAGTTCAGTTCAGTTCAGTCGCTCAGTCGTGTCCGACTCTTTGCGACCCCATGAATCACCGCACGCCAGGCCTCCCTGTCCATCACCAACTCCCAGAGTTCACTCAAACTCATGTCCATCGAGTCGGTGAGGCCATCCAGCCATCTCATTCTCTGTCATCCCCTTCTCCTCACGCCCCCAATCCTTCCCAGCATCAGAGTCTTTTCCAATGAGTCAACTCTTCGCATGAGGTGGCCAAAGTATTGGAGTTTCAGCTTTAGCATCAGTCCTTCCAATGAACACCCAGGACTGATCTCCAGCCACAAAATGTGTGATAATTAGTTACATATGTAGCAATACTGAGCAACTTATATAATCATGATTTTATGTTTTGTTTTTAGTTATTCTTTAATAATCTGATTTGTAATACTTTATTTTGGGAGGCTCCAAAATCACAGTAGATGGTGACTACCTTATAAGAGATGCTTGCTCTTTGGAAGGAAAGTTATGAACAACCTAGACAGCATATTAAAAAGCAGAGACATTACTTTGCCAACAAAGGTCTGTCTAGTCAAAGCTATCGTTTTTGCAGTGGTCATATATGAATGTGAGAGTTGGACTATAATGAAAGCTGAGTGCCGAAGAATTGTTACTTTTTTTTTCTTTTTTTTAAATTTTATTTATTTATTTATTATATTTTTTTATTGGAGGCTAATTACTTTACAATATTATATTGGTTGGTTTTGCCATACATTGACATGAATCTGCCCCGGGTGTACATGTGTTCCCCTTCTTGAACCCCCCTCCCACCTCCCTCCTCCTCATATCCTCCCTCCGGGTCATCCCTGTGCACCAGCCCTGAGCATCCTGTATCATGTGTCGAACCTGGACTGGTGATTCATTTCACATATGATAATATACATGCTTCAGTGCCATTCTCCCAAATCATCCCACCCTCACCCTCTCCCACAGAGTCCCAAAGACTGTTCTATAAACCTGTGTCTCTTTTGCTGTCTCGTATACAGGGTTAAGGTTACCATCTTTCTAAATTCCATATATATGCGTTAGTATACTATATTGGTGTTTTTCTTTCTGGCTGACTTGACTCTGTATAATTGTCTCCAATTTCATCCACCTCATTAGAACTGATTCAAATGTATTCTTTTTGATGGCTGAATAATACTCCATTGTGTATATGTACCAAAGCTTTCTTATCCATTCAACTTTTTAACTTTGATGTTGGAGAAGACTCTTGAGAGTCTCTTGTACTGCAAGAAGATCCAGCCAGTCCATCCTAAGGGAAATCAGCCCTGAATATTCACTGGGAGAACTGATGCTGAAGCTGAAACTCCAATACTTTGGCCACCTGATGTGAAGAACTGACTCATTAGAAAAGACCCTGATGCTGGGAAGGATTGAAGGCAGGAGAAGGGGATGACAGAGGATGAGATGGTTGGATGGCATCGCCAACTCACTGGACATGAGTTACAGTAAACTCCGGGAGTTGGTGATAGACAGGGAGGCCTGGCGTGCTGCAGTCCATGGGGTCACAAAGAGTTGGACACGACTGAGCGACTGAAATGAACTAAACTGAATTATTATAATTGCAGTTGCAACTGGACATGTGAACAAAAGGAGCAGAAAACATAAGGTAGCTCAATTACTTCCGCACTGCAAAGCAAATGTCTTAATAGGATGATTGTTCCTCAAACTAGATACCCAGTTCCCCTTACACTAAGCAACAAAGTTTGTAACAATTGTAACAATTCTGAAAGAAATTTTTCAAGGGAGTTATTTTCTTTTTTAACTTGTATTTTAAAATATATATATCCTGTTCCAGGAAGGAGGAAAGCCATAATCAATTGACCATATGGTATATTGGCTTGTACAAAAATAGAGCAGAAACTGCTGAAGGCTAAAGCAATTCATAAATTGTATTCTTCTTGTGGGAATGCCATTGATCTGATCCATTCCTTACTTATTTTCAGTTTTAAAGTTAAGAGAAGATTTATAATACTTTAGGAAGGAAAAAAGAAATATACACTAAAAAAATTAGTACATAGGGAATATTGTCTATTGTAGGACTGTTCCTGAGTACTAAAATTAATTATAGAATTATGCATTGCAGCATTTAAAATACGATAAATATTGAATAATATTTCTGAAATAAAATATAAGTACTATAACAGATCACTTCTGAAATGTTATATTATCTTTTTCAATATAAGGAAGAGATATAGAACACGTAGGGAAATAAAAAACATACTCATTGACCTAATCGGCTAATTGATCACTCACCCAGAGCCAGACATCCTAGAATGTGAAGTCAAGCTGGCCTTAGGAAGCATCACTACAAACAAAGCTAGTGGAGGTGATGGAATTCCAGTTGAGCTATTTCAAATCTTAAAAGAAGATACTGTGAAAGTGTTGCACTCAATTAGCCAGCTAATTTTGAAAACTCATCAGTGCCCCAGAACTGGAAAAGATCAATTTTTATTCCAATCCAAAGGGAAGGCAATGCCAAAGAATGTTCAAAATTACTGCACGATTGCCCTCATCTCACACGCTAGCAAAGTAATGCTCAAAATTCTCCAGGCCAGGCTTCAACAGCATGTGAACCATGAACTTCTATATGTTCAAGCTGGATTTATAAAAGGCAGAGGAACCAGGGATCACCAACATCTGTTGGATCATTGAAAAAGCAAGAGAATACCAGAGAAACGTCTACTTCTGCTGTATTGGTTAGGCCAAAGCCTTTTACTGTGTGGATCACAACAAACTGTGGAAAATTCTTCAAGAGATGGGTACACCAGACCACCTGACCTGGCTCCTGAGAAATCTGCATGCAGGTCAAGAAGCAACAGCTAAAACTGGACATGGAACAACAGACTGGTTCCAAATTATGAAAGGAGTATGTCAAAGCTGTATGTTGTCTCCCTGCCTATTTAACTAATATGCAGAGTACATCATGAGACATGCCAGGCTGGATGAATCACAAGCTGGAATCAAGATTGCCAGGAAAAATATCAATAACCTCAGTTATGCAGATGACACCACCCTTATGGCAGAAAGTGAAGAACCAAAGAGCTTCTTGATGAAAGTGAAAGAGGACAGTGAAAAATCTGGATTGAAACTCAACATTCAGGAAAATAAGATCATGGAATCCAATCCCATCACTTCATGGCAAATAGATGGGGAAACAATTAAAACAGTGACAGAGTTTATTTTTCTGGGCTCCAAAATCACTGCAGATGATGATTGCTGCCATGAAATTAAAAGATGCTTGCTCCTTGGAAGAAAAGATATGGCCAACCTAGACAGCATATTAAAAAGCAGAGGTATTACTTTGCCAACAAATGTCCATCTAGTCAAAGCTATGGTTTTTCCAGTAGTCGTGCATGGATGTGAGAGGTGGACCATAAAGGAATCTGAGCGCTGAAGAATTGATGCTTGTGAACTGTGGTGTTGGAGAAAACTCTTGATAGTACCTTGGACTGTAAGGAGATTCACCCAGTCCATCATAAAGGAAATCAGTCTTGAGTGTTCATTGGAAGGACTGATATTGAAGCTGAAACTGCAATACTTTGGCCACTTGATGTGAAGAGGTCACTCATTTGAAAAGACCCCAGTCCTGGGAAAGATTGAAGGCAGGAGGAGAAGTGGATGACATAAGATGAGATGGCATCACCGACTTGAAGGACATGAGTTTGAGCAAGCTCTGGGAATTGGTGATGGACAGGGAAGCCTGGCGTGCTGCAGTCCTTGGGGCCGCAAATGGTTGGAGATGACTGAGCAACTGAACTGAACTAAATTGACCTTAACAAGTGATAGTAAATGTATTTATTTCTGAATAGGTAATTTGAAAAATCTTTAAAGCAGTATATAGGTGAAATTATATATATATAGTGAAAATCATTAGGGAAGTTTATCCACACACTAAAAACCCCATGACCTATGAAATCTTCCTAGCCGAAGCCAAGTTTTGTTGTTGTTAACTTTTTAAAATTCTCTAAAGTTTAAAGAATAGGATGGTTTCAGAGGATAGTAAGCATTAAATAGATAGCTTTGAATTATGGTGCTGGGAAAAACTTGATAGTCCTTTGGACAGCAAGGAGATCAAACTGGTCAATCCTAAAGGAAATCAACCCTGAATATTCATTGGAAGGACTGAGCTGAAGCTGAAGCTCTAATAATTTGACCACATGATGCAAAGAGCCGACTCGTTGGAAAACTTCCTGGTCCTGGGGAAGACTGAAGGCACGAGGAGAAGGGGGTGAAAGAGGTTGAGGTGGTAGGATGGTATTATCGACTCAATCGACATGAGTTTGAGCACACTTCAGAAGATAATGAAGCACAGGGAAGCCTGGCGTGCTGCAGTCCATGGGGTCACAAAGAGTCAGACACTACTTAGTGACTAAACAACAGCAAAGCATTAAATGTAGGAAATCTGTGAAATAGTATATGTATTACTATAATCTGTTGAAACAACATAAGGAAGAAAAGTGAACTCACCATACAAAATTTAGAGACTTAAACCATTCAAGACAATATGTGAAACATATTTTGCCAGCTGACTTATCGAGTTTGTTTCAATTATTTTTGAACATTTTATCTTTTATGATTAAACTTAAGTCTTTATAGCAGAACATCTTTGCAAATTTACCTCTTTAAAATTCAGGAATAAATGTAATAACATTATTCGTTCTTTTGTGTTTTTACACATATATAGGTTTTGCATCTGTAATCCCAGTAGTGATTTTTTTAATCAGAAAATAATTAATACAAAGTAATAGATAATTCTGTCCATGCTTGTGTATTTCCTTTCTTCTCAATGATATTCAGTGTTGTCAAATGGTCATATTTTTTGGCTGTCTCTTCACTCTTCATTTTGCATTTCATGGCTTAACGTCTCCTTTCCAGCACAGCACTAATATTAGCATCCCTTCTGGTAACTAACCCCTTAGCCTGACCTGAAGTCTTTCTTGTTAGATGAGATTTCTAAAGATTGCATCTTTTCTGAGTTCAGAGCAACACTGGTTTGCTCACTAATATTTGTGGAATTAATAAAGCTATCTCATGCTGCTAATTCTTGCCTGCAGACACAATAGCAACACAGGCACTTATTTCTTCCCTAATCTACTCTTTTTCTATCCAACATGTCTTTTGACTTCAGAACCAATCAGCACACACACAGGGTAGAGACAAACCTCATGGAATCACAAAGCTGGAAGTGTCTGAAATGTGTCTAAATTGTATGTATTTATCTTTCTGCAAAATATCTTCTGACTTCTTAGACTTTGTTGATAGTTATTGTTTTTCTTTTTTCTTCATGTGATTTATGAATAAAAAGATGATTTTAATGATAAATGATAGATCTTTCTCTCACCTACCCTAAAATACATATTCCATATCTTAGGAATGAGGTTTGTGAGTCCCAGGAAAGAACAGGAGAACTGCTTCTTGATTATAGGAATTGAGCATAGAGTATGTCAGGAGAGGTAAAAGTCTGTTCACTGAGTGTTCGTTGCTTGTCGCTTAGTCATGTCTGACTCTTTGCGACCCCATAACTGTAGCCCACCAGGCTCCTCTGTCCATGGAATTATCCAGGCAAGAATACTGGAGTGGGTGGCCATTTCCTTCTCCTGGTGATCTTCCCAACCCAGGGATCAAACTCAGGTCTCCTGCATTGTAGGTGGATTCTTTACGATCTGAGCCACCAGAGAAGTCCTCACTGAACCCTCTGTTCACTGAGCCGTCTGTTCACTGAACCTGGGCCATTTTGGCCAAACAGATGGCTAAAGATTATATAAAACTTTACAGAGTGTTTGAAACAGTGCAGGGAATCCAGCTCTTTTCGAATTAAATGCACAAAAGCTCAAAGAAATCTAATATAATTTTATAATTTATGATTTGTTCCCTTTTTTCCCTGACTTATCATTACAACTTTGTTACAAAATGTGATTTGGCAAAACAAGTGTTACTGTTGTTTCAGACAAAATATCAGAGCATTAAGATTTGTGTTTATGACAAGGAAAAGCTGGAACTAAAAGGCGAATCCTGGAAAAGTGAATTCTTGGGGATTGGAAATGCTTTGTCAACTAAGAAAGAGATAGGAGAACCATCAGGGACTGTAATTGTACATTTTTCAATTTGTTTAATACCATTTCCCCCATCCCCTCTGAGATATCTTTGAATAATATCCAATGAATCATCACTTTAACTGAAAATATTCAGCAGGTATCCCTAAATAATATGCACTCATAAAACACAATCACAACATCACTATAAATCTAAAAATTAACACTAACTCTTAATGTCTTAAAATATTAACTTTTTGTGTTTTGTAGTTTAAAAATTGTGATTAAAATATACATAAAATGAAATTTACCATTTTAAACATTTTAAACCATATGGTTCCATGGCACTAAGTAAACTTATATTGTTTTACAGCCATTACCATCATTAATTTCTGACTTTTTTATCAACTGTTTCTAAAATATTTTGTTTGAATGGTTATTCAAACAATTTTCATATGTCGGGACTTGGAAAAATGACTCAAATTTTGTTTAATATTTCAAGTTCTCTTACATGTATTTTATTTTTCTTGAATATTTTATTGAAGAAAACAGTTCATAAATCTTATAGCGAATAATATTCTGGACATGGATAATTATAGACACAAAGTAATTTCTTATGACTTGGTAGTTAGACTTGGTAGTAGACTTGGTACTACTTTATATAAAATTCTAGGTACTTCCCTTCAGGGTTGTGATTGTTAATTTTATGTCAACTTGACTGGGCCACAAAGTGCCAAGATATTTGATCAAACGTTAATTTGAGAATGTCTGTGAGAGTATTTGTGGGTGAGATTATGGTAGGCTAAGTAAAGCAGATTGGCTTGCTTGCTCAATGTGGGTGAGACGTATCTAATCAGTTAAAGTCTGAGTGAAATAAAAAGGATGATCCTTCCATGAGGAAGAGAGAATTCCTCTTGCCTGACTGACTGAGGTGGAATATTAATATTTTTCCATGTCCAGATTGAAACTGAAACATACCTTATTGGATTCGAAGCCTGCCAGATTTCAGATTGGAACTTAAAACATTCTTGGACCTTTGGACTCAGATTAGAACTAAAAAACTACCTCTCTCCCGAGATCTTGGGACTTCTCAACTTCCATTTCATGTGAGCTAATTCCTTATAATAAATCTTTATAAGAATAAAGAATCATGTTGATTTTGATTTTCTAGAGAACCATGATTTATACCAGGGATGCATATATCTGGTTCCCTTCCTTTTTTGACATTGCCCCTAATGATCATTATTATATGTCTTACTTAATTAAGGATTACAAAATAGTGATATTCTTATTTGCTTACTTATTTATGTAATATTTTATAATTAGAAATTTTACCGACCAAAACATTTACTTATCCTTATGTTCCAAACATAAGGAATGTTCCAAACATATTGGAATGAAAAATAAATGAACAGCAAAGGAAGTCATCAACAAAATAAATAGACTTACAAAATGGGAGAAAATCTTTGCCAATCACATACCTGTTATGTGATATCCAAGATATAAAAAGAACATTTTCAACTATAGCAAAAAAAAAACACACATATTTTTCTTTTTCCAAAGAAGATATACAAATGAACAACAAGTGCTTGAAAAGGTGCTCAGTGTAACTCACACTCAGGGAAATGCAAATCAAACCCACAATGTGATATTTTGTTAAACCTATTAGAATGCCATCATCAGAAAGACAAGAGATAACATACATATCACATTACATATGTTTGCATAACATGAATGGACTTTGAGGGCACTGTACTAAGTGAAACAAACCAGACAGGGAAACACAAGATACAATATCACTGATATGTAGAATTTTTTAAAAAGACGAACTCATAGAAACAGAGTAGAAAAATTATTGCCAAGGACTGGGAGATCAGGGAAATAGAGACAAGTCAGAAAAAGAGCACAGACTTTCAGTGATAAGAAAGAAAGGCATGTATAAGAAGTTTAGTTCCATTACCCTTTACTTTTTCTAAAGGGAAAAAATTATCTATATTTATGATGTACTTTTCTATTTTTTAAACAAAGAAGTAACATAGAATCAAATAAGGCAAAATAAGGAAGCAAGTATCATTCAAAATATATTCTGATCAATGTTTGAATGTAAGAAACAATAAATTAATTTTTAAGTAATTTTTAGTCTGTAGAAATCAAGTGGCTGTTTAGTAGCAGTAGTGTTTGTATCCATTTGGTAGAAAAATTTGGAAAACCATATTGTAGTTATTTATGTGAACATATATGCAGAGTACATCAAGAGGAACGCTGGGCTGGAAGAAGCACAAGCTGGAATCAAGATTGCTGGGAGAAATATCAATAACCTCAGATATGCAGATGACACCACCGTTATGGCAGAAAATGAAGAGGAACTAAAAAGCCTCTTGATGAAAGTGAAAGAGGAGAGTGAAAAGGTTGGCTTGAAGCTCAACATTCAGAAAACTAAGATCATGGCATCTGGTCCCATCACTTCATGGGAAATAGATGGGGAAAGAGTGGCTGACTTTATTTTTGGGGGCTCCAAAATCACTGGATGCTGATTGCAGCCATGAAATTAAAAGACGCTTACTCCTAGGAAGGAAAGTTATGACCAACCTAGATAGTGTATGAAAAAGCAGAGACATTACTTTGCCAACCAAGGTCCGTCTAGTCAAGGCTATGGTTTTTCCCATGGTCATGTATG
The DNA here is from genome assembly GCF_049115385.1 of Moschus berezovskii. Taxonomy (NCBI): domain Eukaryota; kingdom Metazoa; phylum Chordata; class Mammalia; order Artiodactyla; family Moschidae; genus Moschus; species Moschus berezovskii. The sequence continues at coordinate 18,777,400 of NC_142480.1, read as the reverse complement.
GATGTGAGAGTTGGACTGTGAAGAAGGCTGATCGCCGAAGAATTGATGGTTTTGAACTGTGGTGCTGGAGAAGACTCTTGAGAGTCCCTTGGACTGCAAGGAGATCCAACCAGTCCATTCTAAAGGAGATCAGTCCTGGGTGTTCATTGGAAGGACTGATGCTAAAGATGAAACTCCAATACTCTGGCCACCTCATGCGAAGAGTTGACTCTGGAAAAGACTCTGATGCTGGGAGGGATTGGGGGCGGGAGGAGAAGGGGACGACAGAGAATGAGATGGCTAGATGGCATCACTGACTCGATGGAGGTGAGTTTGAGTGAACTCCGGGAGTTGGTGATGGACAGGGAGGCCTGGCGTGCTGTGATTCATGGGGTCGCAAAGAGTCGGACACGACTGAGCGACTGACCTGAACTGAACTGAACTGAGAGAGCAATTCAGTTCAGTTCAGTTCAGTTCACTTCAGTCGCTCAGTCGTGTCCGACTCTCCGCGACCCCATGAATCACAGCACGCCAGGCCTCCCTGTCCATCACCAACTCCCGGAGTACACTCAAGCTCATGTCCACAGAGTCGGTGATGCCATCCAGCCATCTCATTCTCCGTCGTCCCCTTCTCCTCCCGCCCCCAACCTTTCCCAGCATCAGAGTCTTTTCCAGTGAGTCAACTCGTCTCATGAGGTGGCCAAAGTATTGGAGTTTCAGCTTTAGCATCAGTCCCTCCAATGAACATCCAGGATTGATCTCCTTTAGAATGGACTGGTTGGATCTCCTTGCAGTATAAGGGACTCTCAAGAGTCTTCTCCAACACCACAGTTCAAAAGCATCGATTCTTCGGCGATCAGCTTTTTTCACAGTCCAACTCTCACATCCATACATGACCACGGGAAAAACCATTGCCTTACTTGTCAGTAAATAAGCTTTGGGCTTCCCTGGCGGCTCAGAGGTTAAAGCGTCTGCCTCCAATGCGGGAGACCCCGGTTCGATCCCTGGGTCGGGAAGATCCCCTGGAGCAGGAAACGGTAACCCACTCCAGTATTCTTGCCTGGAGAATCCCATGGATGGAGAAGCCTGGTAGGCTACAGTCCACGGGGTCGCAAAGAGTCAGACACGACTGAGCGACGGAACGGAAACGGAAATAAGCTTTATCCCCTTTGGTAGCCTTTAAGGAACTTAAAATACATGATTTTATAGAGTATATTTTTACAATGAATATTCTCACATTATTTTTGTTTCTATCTTAGTCTTATGTTAAGGACAAACTGTGCCTACCTACATGTGGAAAATTTCCGTAGTATATATCATAATAATTGGAGAAAGTCAATATTGAAAAACAAGGAACAAGACACAACAAGTTTTTTACCTATGTTCCACCAGAAGTATAAAGTTGAAGCTGAGTCAATTAGAAATTTTTACCTAGATGTAAAATGCACAATGACTAAAAAATACCTTTCAGAATATAAATGCTGCATAGAAATGTGCAGTTAAATATATTACTAGTTTCCCCCTAAATTTAATTCCAGAACTAAACATGTTTCAGTTGAGTTCAGTTGCTCAGTCGTGTCCGACTCTCTGTGACCCCATGAATCACAGCGCACCAGGCCTCCCTGTCCATCACCAACTCCCGGAGTTCACTCAAACTCATGTCCATCGAGTTGGTGATGCCATCCAGCCATCTCATTCTCTGTTGTCCCCTTCTCCTCCCGCCCCCAACCTTTCCCAGCATCAGAGTCTTTTCCAGTGAGTCAACTCGTCACATAAGGTGGCCAAAGTATTGCAGTTTCAGGCGACAATTGTTATTAGAAATATATTCTGATTATTAACTTGATGACTTAAAATTTTTATTTTTATGCCAACTTTTATGGTAATTCCATTATAGCAATAAAATAATAATGTCTTATCACAAATTTAAATATAGTTTTATATACAAGACATTACATAAATTTCTGTGACTATATAAGTCTTATAGAACATAAGGTTAAACATGACTCAGCTTTCTAATCAATCTTTAATTCTACTTGTGTTTCATTTTAATAACTATTTCATAATTAACAATGTTTTCTGGAGACTTGAAAATATTTTTTCAGATGATTTTTGCATATACAGCTACTTAATCTAATTATGAGGCTTGGCTCAATGGTATTTTTAAAATCTGTGGTGCTTGCTGCTATAAAGCATGAAAAATACAGATCAAAAAACTATTTGTTTATAAGAGAAAATGACATTATAAAGAAAATTTGAAATAACTATAGATTTCATGTTACTTTCATCTGTTATATCTACGTATCCACTTACTAATTCAAAATTTTCAACATAAACTAGCTGCTTAAATGAAATATACACCATATCTTTTATTAATGAAGTAAAAATAAATGGTTCATGAGACTTAAAAATATAATGTAGAAAAATAAAGCAGAAAGAATAGCTTGAAAAACCAAAAAGTCTCTGGGCTAATATCCAGTATGAAACTTGAATGAACCACAGCATCATTAGGTTGTTTGCATAATATTCATTGGATTGAAGCTGAACTTCTAGATGCAGGACTAAATTTTTCTTATACATCTGCTTCAGGGCACTAATGTGGAATAACCTTTAATATTTAAAAATCACATAAACGTCTCTAGGTTAGAAGTAAACTGCTTGTCAGAGACAAAAAAGCACACATGAATACTACATAGACCAAATACAAAATATAATATTTTTGAAAGACTTTAAAATGTGTCCACAGAATGTCTAATAAAACAGGTGCCCCCAAATCAGACCACAATAGAATAAAAATATGCTATACAGTTACATTGGAATTTTAGTTACATTGGTCATTCCTCCACATTGATTCCTATTTCTTTATATTTCAAATTAGGTAAATGATATTTACTTCTACTTCCCTGCAATGTGTTTGTCAACAATTAATGAGATATATTTTATTTTTATGAGATATATAAATATAAATAATGTTAAATGTTCTGTATACAAAAAAGTTATTATAACCCACAATGGATAGAAGATGGGTATGAATGGAAATAGATGAAAAGCATTATAGAGATTAATAGAACATTTCAATGTTCTTAAGTTACAACTTAAGAATTTATTCTGGTTTCATTGTTTTATTATTACATTGTAAACCTCAGATGCTATAAATGGGCCTTCTATGCAATTACAGGATAAAAAGATTTTGGGTCTTTAAAACTATTTGACAAATATCATCCATCACTCACTATTTTCTCAGTAAATTATTTTGCCTGTTCCAATAGAAAACATGCAAAAATATTTATATTTGGAGCATTTTCCCCAAATTATGTATTGTGTATATCCTGCCCCACTGATGATTTAAGGACAGATCACTTTTGTATACTGCCTACAGCAGCCCCCATTTAGTAAAATGCAATGTATTATACTTACATGTGAAAGATCAGAGGATTTCTCTATATTAAAATCCTGTTCATTTTTTAAACATTGTGTTTAAACAGAATATTGTCACAGAACCTCTATAAATGTTTCAAGAACTAGTTCTTTGAATATAATTTGGAAAATATGGTGGTAGAAAATTGCCCATGTTTTTAGTTATCTTCTTAACCCATATGCCAAAACTGCATTGATTTTTTTGGCAAATTCTAGCTGAGCTTTCCTGAACTTCTGAAAGAACTTAGACCGTCTATCTCCTTTCAGTGCTTTCCAGAAACGTGTTCTTTCTGACTCTACCGTTTCCATTCTTCTGATTATCTTTTTTAGATCTTTTATTTTTGTAGGCATTGGCCAATTATTAGTATCTTATATAACTTGTTCTAAAGAGTGTCCTCTCAATTGTATATACCTAGTCCCAGAAAACTCTTCTCTCAACTATTCAGTTTAAAATATTGTATGCTACATAACCTTATGTGAATATTTATATTCTAATTGTATCATAATTATGTCACAGAAATATTTATATATGTTTGGAAGGACTGATGCTAAAGCTGAAACTCCAATAGTTTGGCCACCTCATGCAATGAGTTGACTCACTGGAAAAGACTCTGATGCTGGGAAAGGGATTGGGGGTGGGAGGAGACGGGGACGACAGAGAATGAGATGGCTGGATGGCATCACCGACTCTGTGGACGTGAGTTTGAGTGAACTCCGGGAGTTGGTGATGGACAGGGAGGCCTGGCGTGCTGTGATTCATGGGGTCACAAAGAGTCGGACACGACTGAGCGACTGAACTGAACTGAACTGAACTGAAGGCATATTTTGCATTTTGATTGTGCTTTCTTGATTTGTGTACTGAACAAATATCCATAAAACACTGAGAGCATTTTAGAAAAAAGTTAAATTATTTGTGAAATAGATATTGTATAGTCTATATATCTCAATATATAGGCTATACAGTCACAAATTTGTGAAATAAAATTCTTCATTTGTAGACTCTCAAGAAAACACTATGATTTAAAATATATTTATAAAAGATATATTATTATCCATAAAATTCAGCTACTGATATTTACTAGAGTAGACTTCAACAAATGAGAAAAAAATTCTATGACCAGCACGTCTTAAAATTGAAGACAATCAAAAAACATGTGGATGGGAGAAGTTCTGATATAAATGAGCAAAAGGAAAGAGAGAATATAGTAAGAAATACTCTAAAACAAATTTCATCAAAAATGTTGGCAATTTCAAGATATTAAAAAGTACTTATATTGCTTAACACAACTATTGATAATTTTAAATTTAACAATTTTGGTTTCTCCTAAATTATATTATTAATATTTCTTAAATTGTATCAACTTTTGAAGATATAAACCCATAACTTTTGGGGGGAAAGAAAAAATCTTGTGATAGTAGAAGGACCCAGTTTGGAAGAAATTTCCCTTGAAATATTTCTTTGTAGATGTATTTTTTTCCATTTCTTTTAAAACTCCCTGTGGTAAAACTTTTACATGCTTCAGCTACCAACACAGTTACTGAAAAAGATGTGTAAAACATTTATCCTTAATGGACTATGGATGGAACGTTGATCTTAAAGTCTCTGAGGAAAACATATAATGGGGTTCGTGTAGTTTAATTGGTTCTAAAGTTGATATCAGAATGTACAATCCACATTTTAAATAAATGCTATGTGAATTTGAGTTTTAAAAGAAACTTATTGTATATTTTAAAAATTTATCTTACTGAACAACAGATTCTTTTCCCCCCCAACCCCCCTCTCTCTCTGCACTTAGATTCTGCTCCTTCCCATGGAAAAATAGTTAACTGTAAAAGATTAAACAATACAGTCGTCCCACAGTGTATGCAGGGCATTGGGTCCAGGATCTCCCATGGATACCAAAACCACTGAAGCTTTAGTCTCTTACATAAAATGTCATAATATATGCATATAACCTACACCTACTCTCTCATATACTTTAAATCATATCATTTTGCTTTTTGGAACTTTCTGAAACGAAAAAGAAATTTTTTTCATCCATGGTTGGTTGAAAGTACAGATGCAGAACCTGCCAATACAGAAGGCTGACTGTATAATATTTAAATATTTTACATATAGCTTATATATTTTTTGTTTGTAATACCAAGAAAACTTTACAGTGAATTGTCAGATTTTTTCTAAAAATAAATGGTATTTAATTATAAAATAACAAAAATTCAAAGAATTTGTCACCTAAATTTTGGAGAATAAATAGCATATATTTGATAAAACTCTAAACAGAAACAATAAAAATATTGTAATCTATGTTTATAAAGTCAAATGCATGTAATAAAGTTGGTCAGCAAGTTCAGGCACTAGCATAATGAAAGATCTCTTAATAATCTCAGCATTAGTATCAACAATGTGCTACAACAGAACTTTGTAACTCTGATATTACTAAGCATTTTTGAAAGAAAAGACCAGCTCCTCATGAATGAAGATAATTAATGGTAATCAATTACGACAACTATGGATGAAGTTCACCCTTCTTTTTTGTTTTTCAAGTAGAAATGTTATTCCAAAAGAAATAACTATAATTTTTCGTACCTTATCATTTGAATGACATATAACAAAAGTTAATTTAGGAAAATCAAACTTTATAGAAGAAATATTTATATATCAAAATAATTAATTTGAAGTTATATAATCATCCATCTATGGGATTCTTAGTTATTTTAAGAAAGATTATCATTTGACATGCTTTTAGAGTCCACTAGATTCTTACTGATTCAGCTTCAGGAAACATAATTTATGTTTCTAGTATAGATAGATATAGTCACTAACCTTAAATAGTTCACTATGCAGTGGGATAGACAGATTAAACCATGTGACACATAGATACCAGTGAAATGAATGAAATATTATGGGGTCATTTGGATTGTATAAAATCATTAAGACTGGTTGGAAACCAAGAAGTTGCTATGATTTTGTAAAATAACAGAAATTTTTTTGTTCTTAAAGTAGAATTTCTTTTGTAGAAAAAGAATTGTGCCTACAGGACATGTATTGTCCTTTAATGAATAATGACCATAAAGCTTTTTAACAATCCCATCAACTTGGCCAAATTTTAGACAGGCTTCTACCTAACTCTAGGACCCTGATCCCATTTTTCCTAAATCTTTACTTTAGAAAGCTTGCAAGTTCTTTCTCTGCCCTTAGGAGATTTAACTCTTTTTAAAACCTTCTTACCAGTTTTATAACTCATAATTGTGTTTTTTCAAGAACCCTAGAGCCATCCCTTTAAATGTAATCCTCAAGGGAAATGGTGCCTTAAATTTCAGTCTCTGTGAAAGAAAAGGATTGTAAATTCAGGGGAGCCTTGCTCTAGACTATGAAACTGCCTCTTCGGGTACCTATCATGAAGATAGCAGAAAACTTATTTTTTATTTGGATAAAGACAATTAGCAAACGCAGATGGTCTATGATCGCTTCACCACAGCTCTTAAACCTCTCCTACCCTTTATTTCAGTTTCCAGACCTGGCCTATGCTCTCTTCCTTATTACCAGCAATAGTATTAAAATATAATCAACTTCTGTTACTCACTTTGTATATCAAAATGTTTTCTTTAGCAATAGATTAGCTAGAAAAGTGCCAAATTTTTTTTTTATGTAACTCTACCATCTCATCCTCATCTGCCCCCTTCTCCTTCTGCCTTCAGTCTTTTCCGACACCAGAGTCTTTTCCATTTAGTTGGCTCTTCACATCAGGTGGCTAAAGTATTGGAGTTTCAGCTTCAGCAACGTTCCTTTCTATGAATACTCAGGGTTTATTTGTGTAGGGTTGATTGTTTTGATCTCCTTGCAGTCCAAGGGATTCTCAAGAGTTTTCTCCAGCACCACAATTCAAAAGCATCAATTCTTCTTACTGCTGAGCCAGCATAAAAGTTTATCTAAGTCAAAATTTTGGGGGGTTATGTTTGATTATTTTCTGAGTGGAGCTAATTAAATTTAGTATATAAGTAACTTAATTAGTTCTCCACTATTTTAGCATCGTGGTACCATATTTCATATTTCTAGGTCTCTATTTTAAAACCCATTTCTTCTCACTACCATATTATCTTAAGAGATGAAAAACAAAATGTAAATTGAGACTAAATTGGGCTACAAATCAGCAAATCAAGAACATTTCAAGAAAAAAGAAATGTATTTGTATTTCAGTTAGTACATTAAGAAGCTACTTTCTTGAAGCTGACTTAATATTTTTTAATACTCTGAAATGTAAGTAATAAAATACCCTAAGAAATCTGAAGTATAATATGATTTTTAATAAAAAAGTACTTCAAGGAAAACAAAATATCATAAAAATGTTAAGCATTATTACTATTCTGAACATTCTGACACTGTCTTCCTCATTTATTAATGAAACTGTACACTATTGAAATGGTTTTATTTTTAATAAGGCCTCACAAAATATGAATGCTTTTGCTTCCATTGGGGGGTAATCTACACTATCAGGCACAGCTATTTGCAGATGAGTGACCAATTTTTGATGGCTCCATTTTTTGATGTCTACCTGCTAACAACTTTTAAGTATCACCCCTCCCCTATTCCTGGTGCTACATCTGGGCAAGTGCTCTTTTCTTTGACACCTACAGGAAATTCAAATGACACAGGCTTCCACCTCACCTCTGTCCCATCCCAACAGTAAAAACCCCTGAGCCAGCCTCCTTTCTTGGCTCTCTCAAGACATTTGAGACCTCCCTGAGAGCCCTGCCCTGTTATCTGCCACCATTCTTGACATCCAATTCAAAATTTACTGGAAGTGCCCACTGCAAGTGCCCCCGCCGCTTTTTCAGGGTGACTCAAGCAGAGTTTGACTCAGGCAGGACCTAATCTATTGAGTAAAACAACCTATCAGCTATATGACTGGTAAATAACCAGAAAACTGAGTTTCCCCTTTTATTACTTTGGTTTCATACGAATGTTCAGAAAGTAATTTACACAACACCTAAAATATCATTTTTAATATTTTGCATAGAAATAAATAGGTCCTAATAAAGTAAGCAAAGACTAAAAAAATCTGCACAATTTAGAAAACATGAGGATGTTAGTTTCTAATAATTTTGAATATATAAAATATTAAAATATTGATGCATACATAAATACCTTAATTTATTTAAATAACTTTAATATTCAATGTTAGCTAAAAAAATACTTGAAACAATACATATCTAATAACCAACTTTCATTGACATAACTATTTCCTTCACATGCTGCTATGTGTTTTTATCCCCATAATGCAAAATAAGCAATGATATATATCTCTGGCTGCAAAAAATTTAGTGAATATAATGGCTTCCTTTTTTATGGAAATACTCCTTTCAGAGGTTTATGGAATGATAATAACAATTATTAGGTATAATGTTCTTTTATAAAACTTTCAGTAACTTTGAACAAGCCAGCATCTTTATCTGTTAAAGCAGTGAAATAATAATTGTGTTCCTTTACATTTAAAAAGCTGTAAATTGCCGCTCTCAGAATAGTTTTGGACTTTTGTACAGATGGAATATGTATTTATGTAATAAAAATTTCTTCTTATGAAAATGTTAGTTGCAGCACATACTAGATAATAATGTTTGAAATCATAAATAATCCAAGTTAAGTGATAAATATCTAGAAGATTTAAGTACTCTAGGGGAAAAGATTTTTGCCTTAAATGTCAGATAACTTTTTAAAAATTATTTTATTTCAATGCCATTCATTTATATTTTTTTTTAATTTTAAAGAAATTTTAAAGAAAGATCAGAATTCTTACAATGTCCATGGACAGAGAGCTTCTAGCTCTGGTTAGCACAACCACTTTCAAAATTTAAGTTGCAGAGACTTGAACACAAATATTCTTCATTGGGTTCTCATCCCAGACAGGCAAATAGAATAATAGTTTTACTATTATTTTTTAAAATTTATTTATTTTAATTGGAGGCTAATTACTTTACATTATTGTATTGATTTTGCCATACACTGACATGAATCTGCCCCGGGTGTACATATGTTCCCCATCTTGAACCCCCCTCCCACCTCTCTCCCCATCCCATCCCTCTGGTTCATCCCAGTACACCAGCCCCAAACATCCTGTATCATGCATCGAACTTGGACTGGCGATTCATTTCACATATGATAATATACATGTTTCAATGCCTTTGGTCACAAGTTCGTTTAGCCAATGATAGTTTCTATAGACTAAATTTTTGTCTCCCCTTCGAATTTATATGCTAAAACCCTAACTCCTGATTTGATAGTATTTGGAGTGGGGTGAGGTGGGAGGAGTTTATGTGAAGTCTCCCATAAAGGAAATGAGTTCCTTATATAAAAGACTTCAGAGAGCTTCTTCACTCATCCTGTCATGTGAAAACATAGCAAGAAGTTGGCCATTTATGAACTAAGAAGTGTGCCTTAACCAGACATTGAATCAAGATGTGCCAGCATCTTGATCTTAGACTTCCCAGAACTGTGAGAGATAAATCTCTGTGTCTTGCAAGTCATCCATCCTGTGGTATTTGTGTTACAGCAGCCTGAAAAGGCAAGATAGTAGCTGCTGCTAGAAGTAGGTTTTGCTGTAACAAGTAACTGAAAATGTGAAAGTGGGTTTGGAACTGGGTAATGGATAGAAGCTGGAAGAGTTTTGAGGTACAGGTTAGAAAAGTCTTTGCTATGAACTTTGAACAGACAGGTAAAAGTTATTTTGGTAAAAGCTCAGAAAGAAAAAGGTGAGCTGTAGAGAATACTCAGTCTTCTCAGAAATAACTGTTACGAAGTAATCATAAACAGAATGTTAGTAGCAATGTGTGACATAAAGGCCCATATTGATGAGATCTCAGATGGAAATAAAGTATTAGTTGCTCAGTTGTGTCTGACTCTTTGCAACCCACCAGGCTCCTCTGTCCATGGAATTCTCCAGGCAAGAATACTGGAGTGGGTAGCCATTTATTCCTCCAAGGTATCTTTCCAACACAGGAATCGAACCCGAGTCTCCCACACTGTAGGCAGATGGAAATAGGGAGCATGTTATTTGAAACTGGAAAAAAATGTCACCCTCGTTGTCAAGTGGCAAAGAACTTGATTGAATTGTGTTCATATTCTACTGTTTGTGGAAGGTAGGACTTGTGAGCAAGTGATGAAATTGTATATTTTGCTGAGATCTCTAAGCAAAGAGTGGAAGCTGTGACTCTCCTCCTGACTGCTTATAGTAAGAAGTGAGGAAAGAGAAATGACTTAAAGATGAAGTTGCTGAGCAAAAGGGAAGCAGAACTTAAAAGATTTGGAAAATTCTCTGCCTATCTATATGGAAAAAATGAGGCCACTATGGGTATGGTCAAGCTACTGCTTGATAAAAAGATTAATGTGGATCAGCCATCTCAACAGAAACCGGAACTGTTTTCCAAAACAATGGAAGAGTGACTTGGATTGCAGTTGAGAGAGCCTCAAGACTGCCACTCCCAGTATTGACCTAGAGTACAAGGGCTTGTAAGAACAGAGTGTTTTCAAAGAGGGACGAAGGGGTGCATCTCCAGTTCTGGTAGGCTAGGAGTGCTCCACCTACCGGCCCTCAGGTGGGACTCCCACAGAAGCTGTGATGTGGACTGCAGCCAGCAGAACTTTGAAGACATGGCTGCTTTTACTTAGATTTCAGAGGATAGGACCACTTATCAGAATCCCAGACTCCAGATCCGCATCCAGCTCTAGAAAACGAGAACACGGAGACATCTATACCCTCTAACTCTTGGTCTGGAAATTTTTATTTTTAAAGAACTAGATATTAAATGTTTTGCGTTGGCATCCATATCTTTACAACAACTATACACCTCTGTCATTGTAGTGAAAAGCAGATTTTGACAATAAGTTGATGATATTCATGGCTATATTCCAGTAAGAATTTATTTATTGAAATTTAACTGCTGTCCCTATATTTGAAAATTATTTAAATTTCACATCATAAAATATTACTTTTTATTCAACCTTTTAATTATATCAAACCATGCTAAAAAAAAAAAAAAAAAAAGGTGGCTAGCCAGATTTGCAACAGAGCTGTAATTTGCTGACCACAGCCCTCTCATAGTTCTTAATCCTGTGCCATAATGAAATCAGCAAGGGACTTCCAAGATTCATAGATCCTTGGGCTCCCAAACCAATTACATCATTAATTAAAAAGGAGTGAGGTCCATGTATTGACTTGGTTTTAATACTCTCTGTTGACAGAGAAATGACATATAAGCTGAGGTATTCTTTTTTGCCGCTTTTCAAACATTCACCCTAACTACCACTCTTTTGAATTCATCTGGCTTTCCTTGGATAGAGAAGCATTTAATTTTTTTAATATTTTCTCTATATATAAAAGATTACATTTTTGCTATACCTACTTATTCATACATACAGAAAATATTCATTTATTTAATTTTTAACACTTTATTGAAGTATACTTTGATATATAAAAACTGTACATATATAATGAATACAATTTGATGAACTGGACTTAAGAATATACCCATGAAACCAAAATCAAGGTAAAAGACATATTCATCGTCTGGTTGGCTACAGTTCATGGAGTCACAAAGAGTCAAACATAACTGAGAACATATACACACATGCATACACACACCAAAAGTTTCCTTGTGCTTTTTGTGTGAGAGAGATAAGAACATTTAACATGAAACCTACTCAACAAAATTTTAAGTGCAAAAAATCATATTCTTAACTCTAGGCATTGTGTTTTACAGTAGATCTCTAGAACTTATTTCATCTCACATAACTGAAAAGTTATTCATTAAAAATTTCCTATTTCCATTATTCTCCAGCCTCTGAAAACAATCATCCCATCCTCTGCTTTAATGAGTTTGATTACTCTCAAACTGTGTGTTCAGTGCCTAAGTAGTGTCCAACTCTTTGCAACCCCATATACTGTAGCCCACCAGATTCCTTTGTCCATGGAATTTTCAGACAAGAATACTGAAGTGGGTTACCATTTCCTCCTCCAGGGGATCTTCCTGAGCCAGGGACAGAACCTACATCACCTACATTAATAGGCGGATTCTTTACCACTGAGTCACCTGGAAAGCCTTTGATTACTTTAGCTACCTCATATAAATGGAATCGTGTAGTACATGCCCTTCTGTGACTGGTCAACTCAAAATGGATTAAAAACTCAAAGGTAAGACCTGAAGCAATTCATTTTTGCAAACTTCATTGTATTATCATTTTCTTTCCAGCATGTATGTAAAATATACATGCATACATGCATTTTGTTGTTTAGTCGCTAAGGCATGTCCAACTCTTTTACGACCCTGTGGACTGAAGCCTGCCAGGCTCCACTGTCCTTGGGATTTCCCAGGCAAGAATACTGGAGTGAGTTCCCATTTCCTTCTCCAGGGGATCTTGATGATCCAGAGATGAAACTTGTGTCTCCTGCATTTAGGAGGGTTCTTTACCACTGAGCCACCAGGGAAGTCCCTATATACACGCATATATTATATATAAATACACATATATATTAGGGGGGTTTGTTTTTCTTTTAAATTTGTTGCTATACATTTTGAAGAATTTCTCAAAATTTGCCTCTGCTGATGCCATTCATCTTGTTTTACTCGTTTTTAATTATTTTTCTCATATCACTTTATCATTTCTTCAGATTATTTGTATAGGTACTATAGACTGTTCAGTTCATATTCTATGTTCAGTCTTTTTTTATCTAGTTTACATTACATTTTGCAAAATAAAAGGCAATAGTAAGAAGAAACATTAAATTAAGTAATTGTGAAATAAATGTCTGCTTTACTTGTTCAGCAAGTTGCTTATTTTTATTTTTTAATATTAGGCCAAAAGATTTTCTGTGATAAACTTTTAATCCTATAAAGCAAAATGGAGAGCAGAAAACATGGCTAGAAATATTTTAGATACATTATAATTATAAAAGAATATTACAGATTTTAAAATATGAAGTAATTTTGAGAACATCAAAATAGTTAACTTTCTAAGTTTGCTTTGGTCTCGCCTGGTAAATTATTTTTGAAAGTGAATTTTCTCTGACACCTTTCCTGTTATTCTCATGTGTAAAATATTTTTAAAAGGCATGTATGAATGCGAAGACTTTTATTCTCAGATTTGCCGGTGGAGAGGAAAGAAAATCCCTTCTCTTCATCTTCAGTATACATTTACTTACAGTCAGAATTTGCATCTTAATCAGGCGTCTCCCCTAGGAAAATCTATTAGAGATTTATCTTGTGAGTCTCTGGAATGGAAGGGATGTTTCATTTTTATTTCTCTTGCTTTTCCTGGAACTGGTGTTGTGACTGAGATTGTGTTTCCGGAAGTGCTCTGTTATATTTACCACAATAAAATGGGCACATAAAAATGAACACAAGACCGAACGACAACAACAAAAAAATATAAGCATTGCCTCCTTAGATATTCTTTCATCTTCACTGGGATAATTCCTAAGACTCATTCCTGTATTTTTTCCTACTTCTTTTTCAGTATTTCATTTTCTCAAAGCTATGTAACAAGAGCTACTCATTTTGTTTGTTTGATAGATATATAGACTTTTTGCCTAACAATTGCTATAAAGTAGACAGATGCAGTGTGGGAGGATGGAACAGTGTGAATATCAACTATTTTCTACTTTAGCTCTGTTGTTGGACTTCATCAATCCACTCAATCTTTCTTTAGAGGTAATTTCTCTATGTTTCTGGAAATAGTTGATTGATACCTGATTTATCTAATGTCACTTTTATGAGTATTTCAAGGGAGACACAGCAAAGAAAGAAGGAAAGGGAGGAAACTGTTGCTAGCTAGTTACTATTTTAATGTGAGACAATAATTGTTTTGTTTCTTACTTAATGGGAATGATGAGTCTTTCTAAGGTAACAAATCACACAGAAACAAAACATAACACAATAATAACTCAGTAATAACTCTGAGCTTAAGAACATGCTATTTCTCATCAATAATAATGAAAAAGGATAGAAATATTTCACTCTTAAGTGAGTTTTTAAAAAGCAATATGATTCAACGAGATAGCACATTACATTAAAATCAAACATAAACATAGTCCTCAGTTTTCACATGTGTTTTCCTAGAATATTCACCATCATCCAAAAAATGTAAAGTGTGGGGTGATATTGTTTTCCTGTATTTCCTCCTTAAATAAAGCTGAGGCTATTTTACTAAAAACTTATTAATGTATGTTTGAAAATACAACTATATTCTCTGCCATGGTCTGCCCATTTAGTTATCCAGACATCTGTGTTCATCCTTCTTCTTATACACAACCAGTTCTCAAACAAAGCAGACCTAATGTTTCATCCAGCTTCTGCATCCAGGTCTATATCTCTGTGTAAGGTGCAGCCCTCCCCATCAGCAACTTTCCTGAGGTTCTGGGATCTGTAAACACTGGGCAGAGCTGCCTGCTGTTCTCCCTGGGCCTTGGTTCTGCTTTCTAAGAGCCTTTTATTTGTCACTCTTCACATAAAATGGGTAATAGAACATACACCCTCCTGAAGACTGTGGACTTTCCACAGTTTTCTACTTGGGGTACAGTATTAGAGAAATATGAGTTTCTCTATAGGAAAAATGGACTTCAATCCATATTTCAGTGTAAAAATTTCCTTTCTTTCTATGAGAATAGGTATCAGTTATTCATTAAATTGAATGTAATAAACCCTCTTTCTAAACTAACCCGTCTCAATTGTTTGTTTGCAGAGACTCCAGGGATTGGTTGTCAGTGTTTATTAAATTGGCTGTGTGACCATGCCTCTTGCTGGATTTGTGTGTGTGTGTTTTAGTCTACACAAAACACACACATATATGAATACTCTGTTATATATAGGTATGTATACGTGTGTATAGAGATAGATATAAAGATGGGACAATTTAAACCATTTTATTTTGATGTTTAACTTTAATTAAAATGTTCTTTTTCTGATTTGGCATTTAATGCCTAGAACAGGCTAAAGTATCTAGGTAATGAAAAGGTATTTACTTCTTGACCAAGAGATTAAAGCTAACAGTTTTTAGGTATCATTTATTGCTAAAAATGAGGCGTTGAAAATTTTCTTTTAATCACTTTCATTTGCTTCTTTTAAGTAAGAGTAAGCAAATGACATAAAAATTGTAATTCTCAATTTTTACACATTATTACATTCCAGAAAGAAGGATTTTCTGAAAAGAAATGTGCATTTTGAACTGTGAAGAATTTTGTGCCATCTAATTAAGAAGCTCAATGAAAGCATAAAAGCAGAAAATGGATTTACTTGTGTACTTAAATAATAATTAACTTAAATAATAATTAAAGCTTTCTTTCAAATTTATAAAATAACGTGCCATATTAAATATGCCATTTTACATTAATTATAGAGCATTTTTAAACATAAAATGCAATGACTTTTCCTAAAAATTTGGGGTGAAAACAGTAAGAAAAACAAACCGTTCACATACATTATATACATTATATTATATATATATTATACATTATAAATTATTCATTATATATTATTATCAGTTCAGTTCAGTCACTCAGTCGTGTCCAACTCTTTGTGACCCCATGAATCGCAGCACACCAGACCTCCCTGTCCATCACCAACTCCCAGAGTTCAGCCAAACTCATGTCCATTGAGTCAGTGATGCCATCCAATCATCTCATCCTCTGTTGTCCCCTTCTCCTGCCTTCAATCTTTCCCAGCACCAGTATCTTTTCAAATGAGTCAGCTCTTTCGCATCAGGTGGCCAAAGTATTGGAGTTTCAGCATCAACATCAGTCCTTCCAATGAGCACTCAGGATTGATCGTTTTTTAGGATGGACTGGTTGGGTCTCCTTGCAGTCCAAGGGACTCTCAAGAGTCTTCACCAACACCACAGTTCAAAAGCATCAATTCTTCAGGGCTCAGCTTTCTTTATAGTCCAACTCTCACATCCATACATGACTACTGGAAAAACCATAGCCTTGACTAGATGGACCTGAGACTTCAGAAGCTCATGAACATTATGAAAAGGAAAAAAGATAGGACACTGAAAAATGAACTCGCCAGGTCAGTAGATGCCCGTATGCTACTGGAGATCAGTGGAGAAATAACTCCAGAAAGAATGAAGGAATGGAGCCAAAGCAAAAACAACTCCTAGTTATGGATGTAACAGGTGATAGAAGCAAGGTAAAGAGCAATATTGCACAGGAACCTGGAATGTTAGGTCCATGAATCAAGGCAAATTGGAAGTTGTCAAACAGGAGATGGCAAAAGTGAACATCATCATTATAGGAATCAGCGAACTAAAATGGGCTGGAATGGGTGAATTTAAGGCAGATGACCATTATATCTATTACTGTGGGCAGGAATCCCTTAGAAGAATGGAGTAGCCATCACAGTCAGCAAGAGTCCGAAATGCAGTACTTAGATGCAATCTCGAAAAGGACAGAATGATCTCTGTTCATTTCCACGGCAAACCACTCAATATCACGGTAATCCAAGTCTATGCCCTGACCAGTAACACTGAAGAAACTGAAGTTGAATGGTTCTATGAAGACCTGCAAGACCTTTTGAAACTAATAGCCAAAAATGATATCCTTTTCATTATAGGGGATTGGAATGCGAAAGCAGGAAGTCAAGAAACACCTGGAGTAACAGGAAAATTTGGCCTTGGAGTATAGAATGAAGCAGGGCAAATAGCTAATAGAGTTTTGCCAAGAGAATGCACTGGTCATATATTATTATGCATTACTCAAATAAACAATGAAAGCCAACATACACTAAGCAAGTTAGTATGGTAAAGATGGCTAGTTTTTTCACTGAGTTCATTCTGCATTGCTCACATGACCATCCAACAAGAGTAAATTCACAAACTTCCTTCCAACTGAATATGACTAAATGATGGCTAATGAAATACTGACCAAAAGAGATATTTGTGATTGTGATTCTGATTTGTACTTTTCTATGGAAGAAGCATATCTTTTCATCACTTCAAACTGTTTCTTGTCAATTGGATACCAGTCACATGATGAGCCATTCTGACAATATAGATAAGGAAGGATGAGCAGAAAGGTAGAAGCAATTTTGTCACTTTCATATTCAATGTAGTTTATTTTAATTAACATGCTAATTAAAATAAAGGTTAATAAAATGGCATGTAAAATAAGTAGATTATTTAATAAATTTTATAGAATGCATTTATACTATGATATCTACTAAACCAGTTTAAAGGCCATAGCAACATGTTAGCAACTTTTATAAAAATTAAAGAAAAAATGTATCTTTACCTGTAATATATAAGATTTCATTTTAAAGATGATAACATTTTTTGATATATTTTCTGCTGATGTTTTCATATTTTTGCTATATGCAATAATAGCATGTAATAGATTGCAAATATGAAAACCAAGTGAATGTGAATAAAATATGCCCCTGGTTATGGGCTAGAGAAGCAAAGTGGAATATTCATGAAACAATGGAAATACTTTCGATAAGATAACTTATTCTTCATGCATATTTTAAAGTCCCTTGAAAGTTTGGAAACAATTCCATTCAGAACTTTGTTTTGTTTTGCTTTGAGCACTGATTAAGTCATCAGAAGGAAAGGGAAAACACCCAACTGAGATTTAACAAGACAGGGGAAAAAATTATATTTAAATAGTGGAAGTGATTCTAGACTCAAGTAATCAGTGGGGAGGAAAGCACATAAATTAAAGACATAAGCAGAAATAAAATTTGAAGCACATCTGAAGGAGATAATTTTAATGTACAAAACTCATTTACAAAACAATTTGTACTTTCAGTCATTTCAAACTGCTACTATATTTACCTCAGTAGATAATTACTCCTTAAGAACACATTGTGAGCCACTGGATCACCATTTTTATTAGCCCCATCTTCTCTTTTCGCTTCTATGTACTCTTGTTTGCCTTATTAGTTAAGTTTATGAATAAGATGGAAAACAAGAAGAAATCCTTCTTATAAAACTATTTCATGTAAATTTCCTGGAGGAAAAAGAAATGTCATTTCCATTAAACCATTTGCTCTAAAAGTCCAGATACTCCATTAACCAAAGAATG
The DNA here is from genome assembly GCF_049115385.1 of Moschus berezovskii. NCBI lineage: Eukaryota > Metazoa > Chordata > Mammalia > Artiodactyla > Moschidae > Moschus > Moschus berezovskii. The sequence goes on along the minus strand of NC_142480.1, from coordinate 18,758,939 downwards.
ATGGCTATCAGGTATTGGTGAGACCTTCACTCCATACTTGAGAAGTATTTTTCATACTTTCACCTGGGTAAGGCTATGTTCACTGATTGATAAACTTTGATAAAATATCATTATTTTCTTTACTTCAGATTCTTTTAAGGCTAATTTTAAAGGATATTTGACAGACATTAATTTACAAATAATAATGCATTAGTGCTTAGTCACTCTGTCATGTGTAACTCTTTGCGACCCTTTCAACTATAGCCTGCCAGGCTCCTCTGCTCATGGAATTTTTCAGGCAAGAATACTGGAGTGGGTTGCCATTTCCTCCTCCAGCAGATCATCCAGACCCTTAGATGGAACTTCTGTCTTCTATGTCTTCTGCATTGCAGGCAGGTTCTTATACCCACTGAGCCATCAGGTAATGCATTTAGGAGTTACTCTTAAATGCATATGTTGAGTTCAAATTCAATGTAAAAGGTCAACTCTGAATATTCCCACAACAGGTTCATTCTAAATTAATAGTGCTAGGAATAAGTTCACACAATCAGTGGTGATATACAATATAATGCCAAATATAATTAAAAAGCAATTAAAAAATAAAGATACTCTCACCTTCTTTGTCTTATGAAAAACAATATACCTATTTATATCAAGGTCTAAATTACATGGCTGATAAGAAATGATGGAACATAACAGTTAATTTTATTTTCCCTTATTTAAAAAATTAATTTATATTTTAAAATATAAAATTCAAGAGTGTTCATTTAATATATGTTAGAGTTTCAATCTGTATTGTGCTTTTAAATGGAAGTGTTGATAATAGGGTGGTTGAGAATTTGTAGCTGATAGCAAGAGATTGGTTCTGTTCCAATTGATTTTATTCTTAGTAAGATCAATGTTTGTTTCTTGCTTTTATTGTGCACAGGAAAAGCAGACAGTGATGAATCACATGAATGTCTTCCTGATTTATTTATTAACCACTGTCAGTACAGCTGGTCAGTTGTGCTAGCTGACCTATTTGCCGTCCAAATATTTGTGCTCTCTTTTCCAAAGGATTAAACCATACAGGTGAGAAATTGTCTTTTACTCTGAAATTGAGCAGCTGTAAACTATCCAAAATTCTGAGGCAGCATCAAGGGACTGAAGTCAATGGGTTGATACTGCAGAAATATGTCCTGCTACTTCACACAGGCATCTACCAGGAGACTGCTGTTTTTCTAGTATACATTCTCCAGCCAGACTCAGCAGTTCTGAAGTCAGAATCCTGACAGGCTCTAACTGAATCTCCTCACCATCTGTGTTTTCTGAAAATGATATTTCTCATGGAAAAGGCTTCCTTCCCCATGATTTGAGTCCTGGACTTTGGGGAGCTGATATTCACAGAGGATTGGGCAAAAATCTATGAAATGCATCAGCACAAATTTCTTTTCAAAATAGATGTTTAGAAAACATTACATTATTAAGATTTAATTATGTAATAAAAAGCAACAGCTTTCTTTTTAATTATAGATTTCATTAGGTACCCACCATATGAAATTAAATGTAATGCTTATTCTGGGAAATACAGAGGAGAAAGTAAAAGAAACAAGTGAGGGGGGAATAAAAAGTATTTCTCTTGTGATCACTTACTTATGTTTAAATGATGGTCCCTTCATTGACTGCTTGTATAGATTTAGGTAAGTGGTTTAATGTTTTTGACTATTAAATTTACCCATTTCCAAATGCTAGTAATAATATGTGAATTCTTTACTGTAAGAAATGTTGTTGTTTAGTTGCTAAGTCATGCCTGATTCTTTTCTGACCCTGTGGACTGTAGCCCACCAAGCTCTTCTGTCCATGGGATTTCCCAGGCAAGAATACTGGAGTGTGTGGTTGCCATTTCCTTCTCCAGAGGCTTTTCCCCACCTCGGGATCAAACTCTCATTTCTTGCACTGGCAGGAAGAGTCTTTACTTTTTAATCACCTGAAAAGCCCAATTGTGAGAAATAGACACATGTAAAACGTCCAACAAGGAGCTGGTTGCAGATCCCAGATGAAGCATGGAGAATGTAAAGATCTATCAGTGGAGGTAGATAAGCAGTAAGCAGCTGTTTTTGTTAAGAGCAGCAGGGCAGGATACACAGAGACTTTTATGGTTGCTGTTACCTCTCAACACCAGAAGAGGACAGGGAGTTAATAAGGAAACACTCTATTGCAAAGGTTACAAAAGTGAGAGATACTGAATTGTGATCCAAAGTTCCTGATGTGTGTAAACCAGTGAGCAGGGAATCTGAAGTCAATTTTCAAGCATTCAATCAATTTTCTTTAAGGAATACAGGGAAGATGCCTAAGAACAAGAACACTGCCATCATTTCTCCTGTTCATAGACCTATATACAGCAAGGCTCAGGGATAATGCGTTGTATTTAAACCTAATTAATAATCAGAAATGAATCAACAGAGGTTGTAAGCAAAAATAAGAATAGTAAACTTTATATTTTAAAATATTCAGTAAAGTATATCTGGTAAAGGAAAGGTATACCATGTCCCAAGCAAGAATGATCAGTATTATAGAGTTTCAAGTTCTCCCAAATTATTTCTTAAGGGCCCATTGAATGGGCACAATACTTTCACAATTTTGGGGACACAGAAAATCTCAAAGATTCTGAAAAAAATGTTCAGATAGTTCATTTTTCCACAGCACTAATAATAAAGAGCTATCAGAAGAGAACAAAAAGCAAAAAAGAACTATCATACAAGTTTCTCAGTGAGCGTAGTATATAATCTACATATTTAACTCAATAAGAGTAAAAAATTCTATAGCATTTCTTAACTGCAGAAGCAGGTTTTAATTTTCCTATATAAAAAAATACATATGCAATAACAATAACAAAAACAGTAGTAAGTTTAGAAGAGACTTGCTCTCAACATATATTTTAAAATGCATATAATTCCATTAAAATAATGTAATATAATTAAATAGTTCAGCAGAAAATAAGAGTCCAAAAATATACTGAAATCCATATTAATAAATGTGTTACTGCTTATCCATGGAGGAAACAATGTTTTATAGACTTTTTTTTTTATAGAACTGCTCTTTCTCAGAAGAATGAAAATTTGAAACTCATGACATTAAAAAGGGATAAATTTACCTCCATATAAAGAACAAATTGTTATATAGTTAGAAAAAATACCATGATTGAGGTATAAAAATATAAAGGAAAAGAGAAGACTTAAAACATATAACAAAGAGATAAATTTTAATCTTCTAACAGATCCAAAGACTCATTAAGAAAAATAAACCAATGGAAAATAGTCAAGACTTCTCACAGAAAGATGACATCAATTTGATAAAGCTTTTAGCATTAAAATAACACAACTTCGTCAAAGAAAAATTGCTATTTTCCCAAACCCAGATTCAGTATTTAAGCCATCTTGAAATCAGGAGGGCTAGATCTAAAGTCTCGGAGAAGGCAATGGCACCCCACTCCAGTACTCTTGCCTGGAAAATCCCATGGACAGAGGAGCCTGGTGGGCTGCAGTCCATGGGGTCGCTACTAGTCGGACAAGACTGAGCGACTTCACTTTCACTTTTCACTTTCACACATTGGAGAAGGAAATGGCAACCCACTCCAGTGTTCTTGCCAGGAGAATCCCAGGGATGGAGGAGCCTGGTCGACTGCCGTCTATGGGGTCGCACAGAGTCGGACATGACTGAAGCGACTTAGCAGCAGCAGCAGCAGATCTAAAGTCTTGTAGACATCATAACATCCTAAATTTCCAAAACCCCTAACTCAGTGTCAGCTGCAAATTTTTTGAGCCAGTTGGTTATTGCTGAAATTGGATTCCAAATTTCTGTTTTATGGCCAAACTTCTGGGCATGCTGTGTGCTCAGTCCCTCAGCCATGTCCGACTCTTTGTGACCTCATGGGCTGTAGCTTGCCAGGCTCCTCTGTCCATGGAATTCTCCAGGCAAGAATATTGGAGTGTGTTCCCATGCCCTTCTGCAGGGGATCTTCCCACCCCAGGGATCGAACCTGTCTCTTGTGTCTCCTGCATTGGCAGGCGGATTCTTTACCACTGAGCCTCCTGAAAAGCTCAAATCTCTGTGTGTTTTACTAAATAATAACAACTCCAACCCAATTCTTTTGGAAAGAACTGGAAGATATACCCTCAAGGAGTTTGATGAACCCATCTTCCCTTGTGCATTCTAATGATCAGATTCCCTTTTTTCTTTTTTATATGAAAAGGTAGGGAATGCCCATGGGGTACTTACCCCAAAACTCAGGGACCATCATTGACCCATCGGGCACTATAGTCATCAACTGGACTTTGTGGGATGAGGATACCACCCTTGCCTTAGAGCCATCACTGTCACTGCTCTTTTGGTTGCCACTGAGAAAACGATCATGTTCCCACTTAACCGTTTTTGTACCTGATGCAGTAGACACTTTCCTGAATTCTCATCACACTCAACATTTCTCAGTCAACCACCTCACCTCCTATGAAGTTTTTTGTTAACTTCTCCTCTTCTTTCCTGGCAGGGACTTAGCCAAAGAAAGGCCTTGGGCTCATTGTTCTCTACAGTCCTCCCAACTTCCGTTTTCCTCTTAATAAAAGAGTTCTCTTTCCTTTGCTTTGTGAGGACTTACACTTCCACTCTTCTCTTTATCAAACCTGAGAAAGTTTTCCACATGTTTAAGAGTGCATGAAGTTAGATTGGACCCATCCAAATAAGACAGGATAATCTTTCTACCTCAGTGTTCATAATCGTATATTAAAATTTCATTATTCCATAAAATGCAACCTACCCACAGATTCCATGGACATCTTTGGGAGGCCATGATTTTGACTATAACAAACATATTTAAGAAAATAAATTGAAAATATTCAAAAGTAGAATTAAAAGAGGATAATATAATACACACTAAAACAAGAATGAGGCATATACATATATGTATATATATGTATATGAGTAATTGTTAAATCTTTTATATCTGAACATCATCAGATATTTCTATATGTGTTATTCCAATGAAAAAATGTTATTAATTGGTTCAAGCTCTTATGGAAAATTTTAAAGCATTATGGTTGAAAATATTCTTGTTTTTAAAAATTCCATTTCATATCTCTTTATATCTATTCCCCTATTTTATTTTCTTCAAATTACATTGCTCTTTGTTACTTTTTCAGACTTTAAATCATTCCTTATGATCTCCCTTTCTCTAAAGCTTTCTTCATAATCATTATACATTTTTTTTCCTGGTTCAGGACTTACAGTTCTCATTTCTCATTTTTCTTTTAGCTTTTCTGGTACTGTTGAAGTTATGCATAACTCTGTAGACTATTCAAAAACAGTAATTCTGTATTTTAAAGATTATAGTATTACAAATGTTATCCAAATCACTCAAAGACATACTTTTTTGTATAAAACTATTTTCTCCATTCTTGGTATTTCTTACTATGTTTTAGTCTTTCTACACACTCATCAGATGATACCACCCTTATGGCAGAAAGTGAAGAGGAACTAAAAAGCCTCTTGATGAAAGTGAAAGAGGAGAGTGGAAAGGTTGGGTTGAAGCTCAACATTCAGAAAACAAAGATCATGGCATCTGGTCCCATCACTTCATGGGAAATAGATGGGGAAATAATGTCAGACTTTATTTTTGGGGGGCTCCAAAATCACTGCAGATGCTGATTGCAGCCATGAAATTAAAAGATGCTTACTCCTTGGAAGGAAAGTTATGAACAACCTAGATAGCATATTAAAAAGCAGAGACATTACTTTGCCAACCAAGGTCCGTCTACTCAAGGCTATGGTTTTTCCCGTGGTCATATATGGATGAGAGAGTTGGACTGTGAAGAAAGCTGATCTCCGAAGAATTGCTGCTTTTGAACTGTGGTGTTGGAGAAGACTCTTGAGAGTCCCTTGGACTGCAAGGAGATCCAACCAGTCCATTCTAAAGGAGATCAGTCCTGGGTGTTCATTGGAAGGACTGATGCTAAAGCTGAAACTGCAATACTTTGGCCACCTCATGTGACGAGTTGACTCACTGGAAAAGATTCTGATGCTGGGAGGGATTGGGAGCGGGAGGAGACGGGGACGATAAAGAATGAGATGGCTGGATGGCATCACCGACTCGATGGACATGAGTTTGAGTGAACTTCGGGAGTTGGTGATGGACAGGGAGGCCTGGCATGCTGTGATTCATGGGGTCGCAAAGAGTCGGACACGACTGAGGGACTGAACTGAACTGAACTGAACACACTCATCATTAACCACTCTCAACTGGTGAGTTTGGAGGTAAAAAGCCAAGCATGTGTTGTCTGGCTGCTGTTTTCACAGCTCTTTCTGGAATCAGCTTGCCTGCAGAGATATCCCTTTTGCTGTTGGCCTACCAAAAGCTTAGCCCTTCTTTGCAGGCCAGGCCCAGGAATTTCTAGCCAGCTTTGTGAGTAAGGAGGAATATCAGTTACACTCTGAATTAAACCAATTGGGAAGCCACTTTTGTCCCATAGATCAAATTCTTTCTTTATTATCTCTAATTTCATTGATATTTGACTTCCATCAATCACTGTTTTTATTTTCCAATTATTTATGAACCCAGGGAGGGAAAATGGTGCTATTTATTGGATCCCAACCAACCTCTAAATGTACAAAAAGTCATCGTGGAGCTGAGAGAGAATACTATATTCTCTAGTGCCTTTTATGTGGTCAGGTGTTGAAATAGCAATTGCGGGTGATTTAGAACATTGAATTCTAAAAATGTCATTGGCAGTTAATTATTATATATATTTTAATGAAGAAGACACAAATAATTTGCCAACAGTCTCAGATATAGGAATAACCATGGTTCAAGTAAGAAGCCATCTTATAAAAAAATGTAACTTTTGGAGTAATTTTGGTGCCATCTTCTGTTTATCACAAGTGATCCTGCTATTTTACTGCTTCTGTGATAATTTATGCATATTTTTATTTTGAATTTTTTACAGAGTAAGTAACATATTATTCATAGAAGCTCATTGTATTTGTAACTCAAATTATAGTCAAATAGCAGTTTCTCATTAATTAGCTTTTAATCAGACATCATCTAGCAATTTCTTTTATTTTAGTTGCAAACAGCAAAACTTATCCTGAACATTTTAATTATAAAAATGCAACTAGGGGAGGAAAAATAGGATAATTTGCCGAATTAAAGGAACTGTTGAAAGCTAAACCTTCAGAAGGGCAGGTACCAAGAAAGATTCCGGGACCTGAGCAACAAGAATGTCCATGGATCTTCTCTCCAGAGGACTCCCAATAATACAATTTAGATTCAAACTCTCCTTGGTTATGTTTCTCTTTTCCATGTTTTAAAATTCTGGGACAGAGCATATGATTGATGAAACTTGAATCACACATTAATTTTCCCCTTGACCTATCCATCATGAACATGGGAGAGAAAAATCATATGTGCAGATGCACCCAGTGGAGGTCCACTCGTGTGCATTGAGGGACATATCCAGAAAAGGAGTACCACTGCAAAAGGATACCTGCATGAATTATCAGCCTGTTTTTATTTCAGACATGCTGCTGCTGCTGCTGCTAAGTCACTTCAGTCGTGTCCGACTCTGTGTGACCCCATAGACGGAAGCCCACCGTGTTTAAATCTTTACAACTTTATTTGTCCCTTAAATATTCATTGATATAGAAGTGTCATTTTGAAAATAAATTTAACCTCCAATAGAAAGGATACAGTGTTATTAAGACAAATTTGGAAATGCAGAGTAAAATCCCTACATTCATGGAACGAAGTCAGATGGTCTATTTATGTCTTTAGATGGGCCTATTTCTGTATGAATTTGGACCTCTGAGACTGTCAGCTATTTCAGCTGTGACCATTTAAGTTCTAATAACCCATAGTTTGGGTGGTATTGTGTATACTGGAGAACATAGCATTGTTTCTTTTTGTTATTATTTTATGTGTCAGTTGGGTTCTCTCAGTATCAGAGGCCAAGATGGAGTTAGGACTACAGAAGTTGTATTGGGGAATAGGACCTACATGCAACGAGTTGCCTCACTGGAAAAGAGTCTGATGCTGGGAGGGATTGGGGGTGGGAGGAGACGGGGACGACAGAGAATGAGATGGCTGGATGGCATCACCGACTCGATGGACATGAGTTTGAGTGAACTCCGGGAGTTGGTGATGGACAGGGAGGCCTGGCATGCTGTGATTCATGGGGTCGCAAAGAGTCGGACACGACTGAGCGACTGAACTGAACTGAACTGAAATTTCTACATTTTATTTTCCTGTTAAATATTTATTGTCGCTTCAGTGTTAACACTAAGAATGGCACTATAACTTATTTTAAAAAAATTATCTAAGACAATAGACATGACACACCAAAGAAATCTGACCACCTACTTTATATTTTCTCTATTGTATTGTCCAAAGGCATGGTTAACGTGATCTGATAAGAAATACGCCTTAAGGTACCCCATAAATCAAAAAGACATGCAGTGTTATTTAGTCAAGTAAATATATGAAGATAATGGTGATATTTTATTTATTAGGTGAAAGTCTATCTCTTTCTAAATTCCATATATATGCGTTAGTATACTGTATTGGTGTTTTTCTTTCTGGCTTACTTCACTCTGTATAATAGGCTCCAGTTTCATCCACCTCATTAGAACTGATTCAAATGTATTCTTTTTAATGGCTGAATAATACTCCATTGTGTATATGTACCAAAGCTTTCTTATCCATTCGTCTGCAGATGGACATCTAGGTTGCTTCCATGTCCTGGCTATTATAAACAGTGCTGCAGTGAACATTGGAGTACATGTGTCTCTTTCAATTCTGGTTTCTAACTCATATATATGGAATTTAGAAAAATGCAAATGATAACCCTGTATACGAGACAGCGAAAGAGACACAGATGTATAGAACAGTCTTTGGGACTCTGTGGGAGAGGGTGAGGGTGGGATGATTTGGGAGAATGGCATTGAAATATGTATGTTGTCATATGTGAAACAAATCACCAGTTCAGGGTCAATGCATGTTACAGGATGCTCAGGACTGGCATGTGGGGATGACCCAGGGGGAGGATAAAGGGAGGAGGGAGGTGGGAAGGGGGTTCAGGAGGGGGAACTCATGTACACCCGGGGCGAATTCATGTCAATGTATGGCAAAACCAACCAATATAATATTGTAAAATAATTTGCCTCCAATAAAAAATAAAAAAAAAAATAAAGTCCATCTCTTTTATCTTTGGCACCAACATCCTTTTTTTAACTTCCTAATATTTGCCATCTGGGTAAAGCAGACGACGTTGTATAAGTGACCGACAAGCTTTGCTGCAGACCCTACATATGTTTCCCTTCAACATTTCACATTCTTTATACTCTGCCACAGGTGTTTTATCTTGCCGATGATTACTGCATTAATGGAGAATGAAGTATAACTATCTGAAAATATCTATCTTTAAGTCAGGGGCTTCCCAGGTGGCTCGCTGGTAAATACCTGCCAATGCAGGAGATGTAAAAAATGCAGGCTAGATGCCTGGATTGGAAAGATCCTCTGGAAAAAAGAAATGGCAACCCACCCCAGTATTCTTGCCTGGAACATTACATGGACAGAGGAGCCTGGCAGGCTATAATCCAAAGGTTCACAGAGTCGGACATGACTGAGCACACATGCACCATTAAGTTATTACTTGAGAATATAGGGCTGTTCTGATAGCTCAGTTGGTAAAGAATCTGCCTGCAATTCAGGAGACCTGGGTTCAATCCCTGGGTAGGGAAGAACCCTCTTCAGTATTGCGTGGGAAGGCTTGCCACTCCAGTATTTTGGAACGGAGAATTACATGGACTATAGTCCATGGGGTTGCAAGGAGTCATACACGACTGAGTGATTTTTGCTTTCATAGGCAATATTAAAGAGAGACGCACAGTTTCTAAAAAGCCAAACACATTTTTCTACATGGCATAAAATGTTTTAATTACTTTTACTTTCCTTTGATACCCAGACCTCTTATAATATAGAATTCCTGGGAATTGATTATCTTCATAGACACTAATGCACTGTGTATTTCATTTGATAAACACCTATATAGCATTTGCTCTCTGCCAGGTGCTATTATAAGTGTTTCTCATGTATGAGGTAGTCTTATATCTATTTCATAGGTGAGAAAATTAATGCACAAAGCGCTTAAGTAATTTCCCAAGTGCTGAAAAAAAATGGCTTTGCCATTTATATAGATGTGTAAGACACAATTAAACTATGTCGAGTCTGGAAGAAGCTATGAGGAGTAAGACTTTTTTAACTTTGTTCAGTTCCTTTATATTTATTCCTCTGTAGGAAAATTATTTTATTCACTTACATAATATTTTAGGATTGTAGTGAATTGTTATCCTTAATGAGATATCCCTCTAAAAATAATATATCACAGTATTAAAACTCTACTACATTTTTATTATAACAGATGGTGCAAAATATGATTCATTTTTATGGGAATAAATATAACTTCCCTCCTTATAATAAAAGAGTATACCATTAAAACTGTAATTAAAAAATAAATGTTATATAGTTAAATGTTACTTGAATTAAAAATTGTTTTGGCTACATCTCTCATTGACCACAAACTCACTGTTACTTTTTCTTGCTCTCTTGTCTCGTTTTTTCTTTAATGTGGGCAACTACATGCCTAGACATAGTTTTGCTCTTTTCTTTTTGTTTTTCTTGTTAAAGAGTTCAATGATTATTTCAACATTCATTTATGTTTTAAGACCAAGAAATATAGAGTATTATATTTAAAATCTTCTCTGTTCAATTGTATAACCAAAAAACTGAATTTCTGTTTCTCAAGATCACCATAAACATTCTAAACTTTCCAATATTTATTCATGAAATTTGTTCATTGTCTGATGAAAATGTGATTTTGTACCTTTAGCATCTGAAGGTTTTGCGTTATTAGTCCAACTTGACTCCTTTTGAAGTCAAATAAAGGTTTATACCTTAGGGTAAATAAAGGCAATAAGTTGTACAAAAACAACAAAATTTTTGTGTGCCATTCTTAGAATGATATACACATGAAACTTCTAATACTTTCTTTCATTGAACATTATCATATGAAATCTAATTTTCTCTTCTGATCACTAGAATTCAATATCCTCACAAGAAAAACTTTTCAATTCCAACAATATAATTAATAACATGTGAGAGCAGAGCTCAATAGCTGTCAGACATAAAAAATAGACACCTTGAAATCTCTAATTAAATAAAGCTAGCATAATTTACCAACAGAAATACTGAATTTTAATTTTGCCAAGAGGTAGCTTTAGGGCATCATTTAATCCAACAGATTGCCATCCAAACAACTATCAAATCAAAGGCTATTAGCTAATATTCAGTGAGAAACTGAAGATTTGAAAAGTTTCCTAAAACACTCCTGAGGTGAAGACTGATGATTATTTTATCTAAACAAATATGAGTGTGATTTATTTTCTTTTAGTGTCTTTGTGACCAGACATCAAGGGCTATGGACTTTGTGGTTTGTTTTCCATATGAGAAATCTATAGCGAGAAAAACTTATAGAGAATGAACTGAACTGCACTTGAAATTCTATTGCACTTCCGGAATTTCTACCCGACTCATTAGGTAAATATACTTATTATGTAAATCACTGACTAAAGGAATATGCGTATCCTTACTTTACCAACACAAACCTTTCTCATTCAATAAGCAATTTTGAGTAAAAACAATAAAAATCAACATTTATTGTCAAAGTGTTATTATATATAAAATGCATTTTAATGAACCATAAAATTGCAATACTTTGGCCACCTCATGCGACGAATTGACTCACTGGAAAAGATTCTGATGCTGGGAAAGATTGGGGGCGGGAGGAGAAGGGGACGACAGAGAATGAGATGGCTGGATGGCATCACCGACTCAATGGACATGAGTTTGAGTGAACTCCGGGAGTTGGTGATGGACAGGGAGGCCTGGCGTGCTGTGATTCATGGGGTCACAAACAGTCAGACATGACTGAGAGACTGAACTGATTGCTATAGTACAATTTTTCTGATGACTTGTAAAATAAGAACCAGTTACTTAAGCATACTTTGAGCATAAATTCTTTGATAACTACTTACACTTCTTTAAATGGTTAGTACCTTTAAAACTCTGAATACTGCTCCAGAAAATAATGGCACCTTTGGCAGATTCTGTTGGCGTGCTACTCATATCCTCTTAGACTTCGTAATTTCTAACCATGTTTATTTGACTTCCAACTGTGACCATTTGCGTGCCTTTGCACTTGGGCTTTTCTGGCTGAAAAAGCCTGCTCTGCCTACAGGCAAGGCACTCAGGAAGTACCAAGTGTCATTACCTTCATACCTCAAAAGCATTCCACAGGAGACTGAGAAATTAGGAAAGCTCTCTACTGATGGAAAGTATTAAAAAAAAAAAAGTCCCAGAGTCCTGACCAGGGTGGCCTTAAAGTTCCCCTCTGCTTGACCTAATTTCACAGTTTTATTCCTTATTCTAGGCCACTGGCATTCTTTTTCTTAGTGTATTTACTTTAGAAAAATTTTAATTGTAAATTGGTTTTCTGCCACTTTAAATCTTTTGGAAAGCCTCTTCATAGTTTTAAATCCCTGTCTGTCTTTGGCCAGGACCTCAGAACCATCCCTCTGAAAGGTAATCATAAGGAAGGTGGAGATCCAATCTCTCAGTTTCTAAAGGAATATTGGAACCAACCTTCAGACGGCAGCCTTGCTTCAAGTTGTAGAATACCTCCTGTTAAGAACATGGACTTCCCTGGTGGCTCAGGTAATAAAGAATCTGCCTTCAAGGCAGGGGACGTGGGTTCAATCCCTGGGTTGGGGAGTTCCCTTGGAGAAGTAAATGGCAACCCACCCCAGTATTCTTGCCTGGAGAATTCCATGGATGGGGAAACCTGGTGGGCTACGATCCATGGGGTTGCAAAAGAGTCAGAGGAGGCTGAAGCATCCAGCACTACTGAAGAGTCAAATGCAACAAAGCAAGGCTTCTTTGCAGTGTTCTTGGCAGCAGGGAGTGGCCAGAGTTCTCACAGGGAGGGAGCAGGTGTGCAGCTCACAGGTCACACGCAGAGCCAGGTGCAGCCTCTCTGCACACAGCCCACCGCCATCTTGAGTGCATTTCTGCTGGCCGCCCATGGAGCTGAGGTGTCCGACAGCCGTTTGGCGCTAGGAACTCTGAAATGTCTGGTGAGAGGCCCTATGAGCACAGGAAACTAGACTAAGCCCAAAGGAAAAGAAAAAGGTTAGATTTTACTTTATTACCTAGATTTTTCTCCCTCTGAACTGAGGTGTCTGACACCTGTTTGGCTGTAGGAACTCTGGTCTGAAGTACCGGGGGAGAGGTCCTGTGAGCAAGGGAAACTAGACTAAGTCAAAAGGAAAATAAAAAGGTCAACTTTTATTTTTATTACATTATGCAGACTTTATTTTTATGTCTGGGGAATTGCTAATGGACTCCAACTACGTGATGTGCATTGATGGTTATGGAACTTTAAAAAAGATGCATGTAAATTATTTGAAATTCCTTCAATTCAAAGATGGAGTCTTCCTCCCCTCCGCTAGGTATGAACTAGACTTTGTGATGTGGTTCTAATGAACAGAATGTGGCCAAAGTAACTGATTTATAAACTAATGGGCTCCTACCAGACTGCATCTATCTTAGAATATTAACCTTTAGAACCCAGTCACCAGGTTTTAAGAAAGCTCAAGCCGTGTGTCGAGTCCAGGTCCTCAAGCCACCGAGGTACTGACAGTCTTTGAGTTTTCCAGATGGAGACTTAGTCATCATAGAGCAAAGGCAAATTTCCCTGAAGCTCTGTACATATTCTAGAACCACATAATCCATGTGGGTTGATTTTTAACATTATATTCTGTAGCAAATTTATTCTGCAACATTATATAAATGGAATATATACATACTCTTATAAGACTTATATTCAGATGTTCCATAAACCTAAGAAAAATGTATAGTCTTCTAAATAATGAAAAACATTTGGTAAAGTTCATCAATCTTTTCTTATTTCTGTATCAATTTATTGTTAAATAAATTTTTATAGTTTTAAGTTCACAGAAAAATTTAAAGGAAGATATAGAGATTTTGCCTATACACCCTGCCCTTACACATGCAAAACCTCTCCTATTAATCAAAGTTCCTCACCCAAGGAGCACAAATTTTAAAATTAGTGACCTGCATTGACACCATGATCACCCAAAGTCCATAGTTTATATTACAGGTAAAGGCAGAGGAACCAGAGATCAAATTGCCAACATCCACTGGATCATTGAAAATGCAAGAGAGTTCCAGAAAAACATCTACTTCTGCTTTATTGACCCTGCCAAAGCCTTTGACTGTATGGATCACAACAAGCTGTGAAAAATTCTTAAAAAGTGGGAATACTAGATCACCTAACCTGACTCCTGAAAAATCTGTATGCAGGTCAAAAAGCAACAGTTAGAATCGGACACAGAAAACAGAGTGGTTCCAAATCAGGAAGGGAGTGTATCAAGGCTGTATATTGCCACCCTGCTTATGTAACTTATATGCAGAGTACATAATGAGAAATGCTGGACTGGATGAAGCACAGGCTGGAATCAAGATTGCCAGGAAAAATAATCTCAGATATGCAGATGACACCACACTTATGGCAGAAAGCAAAGAAGAACTAATGAGCCTCTTGATGAAAGTGGAGGTGAGTGAAAGAGGAGAGTGAAAAAGTTGGCTTAATGCTCAACATTCAGAAAACTAAGATCATGGCATCTGGTCTCATCACTTCATGGCAAATAGATGGGGAAACAGTGACAGACTTTATTTTTTGGCTCTCCAAAATCACTGCAGATGGTGGCTGCAGCCATGAAATTAAAAGACACTTGCTCCTTGGAAGAAAAGTTATGACCAAACTAGACAGCATGTTAAAAAGCAGAGACATTACTTTGCCAACAAAGGTCCATCTAGTTAAAGCTATGGTTTTTCCAGTAGTCATGTATCTATGTGAGAGCTGGATTATAAAGAAAGCTGAGTGCTGAAGAATTGATGCTTTTGAACTGTGATGGTGAAGAAGACTCTTCAGAGTCCCTTGGACTGCAAGGAGATCCAACCAGTCCATCCTAAAGGAAATCAACCCTGAATATTCATTGGAAGGACTGATGCTGAAGCTGAAACTCCAATACTTTGGCCACTTGATGTGAAGAACTGACTCATTAGAAAAGACCCTGATGCTGGAAAAGATTGAAGGAGGAAGGAGAAGGGGAAGACAGAGAATGGGATTGTTGGATGGCATCACTGACTCAGTGGACATGAGTTTGAATAGGCTCCGGGAGTTGGTGGTGGACAGGGAGGCCTAGCGTGTTGCAATCCATGGGGTTTCAGAGAGTTGGACACCACTGAGCAACTGAACTATTTGGTATCGCACATTCTACGGGTTTGAACAAATCCATAATGACATGTTAGAGGGCATGGTAACCCACTCCAGTATTCTTGCCTGGAGAATCCCATGGTCAGAGGAGCCTAGCAGGCTACAATCCATAGGGTTGCAAAGAGCTGGACACGACTGAAGCAACTTAGCACAGCATATAATGACATGTATCAACCATTGTATAATGAATTAGAATATTTTAATGATTATCAAACCAATTAGCACAATTTAATAGCTTATTTACATTTGAAAAGACATAAGTGTTTTCACTGTTCTAAAAATTGTCTGTGCTTTGCCTATTCATTTTTACGGTTTTCACAGTTTTGCCTTTTTCAGAATGTCATATAATTGAAATAATACAGATGTACTCTTTTCAGGTTGGCTTGTGCTTATTTGTCAATTGTATGTATGCAAAGAGCCGACTCATTGGAAAGACCCTAATGCTGGGAAAGATTCAGGGCAGGTGGAGAAGAGGGCGACAGAGGATGAAATAGTTAGATGGCATCACCAACTCAACAGACATGAGTTTGAGCAAGCTCTGGGAGATAGTGAAGGACAAGAAAGCCTGGAGTGCTGCAGTGCAAAGAGTCTTTGCAGTGCAAAGATTCAGACAAGAGTTAGCAACTGAACAACAACAACAATACAATTTATTATTTACAGAATAAGACCTTATTTTTGTCTTACATGTAGTATATATATACATAGTAAATATAAGCATATATATATATACAGTTTTATATCAACTATGTTAGTTGTGGGCTTCTGTATTTTTGGACTTATATATGTAATTTTAAATTCTTCCCAACTTTGACCATATTGCAGGTGATATAAACTAAACAAGTATTACATTTTAATCAGAAAAATACTCAGATCTTGGATATTTTTTAAAAAATCATTTTTAATTAATAAAAGGAGGAAATTAACAGCCATAGATATTTTACAGTCAGAGATATTTTAATGATTATCAAACCAATTAGCACAATTTAATGGTTTGTTTACATTAGAAAAGACATAAATAAGTATTTTAAAGTTATTGACCTATGCTTGTTTGATTAAGCATGCAATTATTTCTCAATAATTTCTCAAATAAATGAAGATATGTCAGGATTGTAACATAGCAGGAAAATGAAATAATTATCACCCCAGCATGAAATTATTTCAAATGATGCTTTTAGAGTTAGAAAGTAGTTTTAAGTATATTTCAAAGTTTTGTTACAAAATATCATAAACAAGGAAATAACAGTCAAAAGCACTGCCTGTACTGTGCTTTCTTTGTATATTTTAATGTGCTTAGAATGAAAACTATTTCTCTTTAGCCGATCAAAGCTTTTTTGGGAAATTTCTTATTAAGATGGCAGAGCTTCACCTGTGAATTTTTATAGACGCCTGGGGAAACACTCAGCAGGATCTAACTTTTTGTTGTGGGTAAAAAACATTTTCCTTCTATGTGAAAGTTTGCTCTTTATTCGGCAGACAGAATCCCCTGGTGAGGTGAGTTTTAGTAGAAAAAAATACAATAAAACATACATCTTGAGAATGGAAGACTTCAAAGTGAGGAATGCGCAATTGAACATTTATTCATTATCTATGTTATCAAACATAATGTTTTGCTTTTGAAATAGATGATCGACCCTTAAAAGCATACCTGTTATATGAAGCATCTAGCTTTGTCTTTACTTTAAAGGAGGATTTATGGATCTTATACAATGTTAAGTTCAAAACTCCTGGTTGCAGTCTCCCCACTCTATTGCTTAATTTGTATACAGTAATAGCCACTATACAATCTGATCACGTATGTTTGGTATGATAAATTTAAGACATATAAAATTCACAAACAAATTACCAAAGATATGCTTTCAGATTCAATGGTGGGATTTTTTTGTTTTTATTTTCAAATGGAAATTTGTTTTAAAAATAAATATATTGTCAGATGCTTAAAGAAGTATTTGCATTATAGTCATGGATGAATATGCTGCTTCTGCTAAGTCACTTCAGTCGTGTCTGCCTCTGTGCGACCCCATAGACGGCAGCCTACCAGGCTCCCCTGTCCCTGGGATTCTCCAGGCAAGAACACTGGAGTGGGTTGCCATTTCCTTCTCCAATGTGTAAAGAGTGAAAAGTGAAAGTGAAGTAGCTCAGTCATGTCCGACTCATAGTGATCCCATGGACTGAAGCCTACCAGGCTCCTTCATCCATGGGGTTTTCTAGGCAAGAGTACTGGAGTGGCTTGCCATTGCCTTCTCCGATGGATGAATATTTTCCCCCCAGTTCATACATTGAAGTCCTAACCCTCACCACCTCAGAATCTGATCTTATTTGGAAACAAGGCCATTGCATATGTATTCAGTCAAGATGAGGTTGCAGCAGAGTAAAGGGGTGCCCTAATCCTACATAACTGATATCCTTACAAAAAAGGGAAATTTGGATATACAGACAGGGAGAATACCAAGTGAAGGCTGAAATTATGCTGCTACAAGCCAAGGGATTGTTGATAGAAATGAAAAAGATTCTTCTCTAATAACTTCTGAGGAAATATGCCTCTGCTGACAACTTGATCTCAGATTTCTAACCTTCAGAACAGTGAAACAATAAATTTCTGAGTTTAAGTCATTCAGTTTGTGGTACTTTGTTCGAGTACATGCAGAAAATTAAAGATAGTTAACAATTTGATAATTAGAAAACTATCAGTAGAATAAAGTACTGATACATGTCAGAGAAAAATATTCTAACAATTTCAGTTTTACAAGTGTTGAATAGAGGTCAACATCGACAGATCAAGTTTACAATTGATGTTTAATCCAAGACAATTCTAATATATAACTGCCTTTTAAATTACTATCTAATTATACTCAGACTGCCCTAATACTATCTATGTAATTATGTTCAGACAATTATTTCATGAGTCCAATAGAAGTACATCTTTCAGGGGAAAAATTTAAGACTATATGACTTCTGGAATTTATTTTAATCTTGCTACAACTTTCCTCCCAAATGATTAAGAATGAAGTTACTTCCATGTTGATCTGTAAACATTATGTTAAGATTTAAAAAGTACTGATCAAGGAATGAGTCAATCAGCTTCAAAATAGTTTAAGGAAAATCAATATATTTATTGAAAATGAGCAGTTCACAGTACACATGAAGATGAATATTCCGTATTGTGTGAAATATCACCACAGGGAACCATTCCACTGAGCTCTAGGACTGGTGGGGAGAGAAGAGGATGCCTCCTGGGAACACTGGAGTCTCTATAATTTAGTACAAAATAAAGAATTATTGAGGGTCTCACATTTCTTAGTGTAAGATATTTCTGTTCTAATCATTACACCATATAATGCTTGTTTGCAATTCAGTTTTCCAAGGAAAAAAGTGTCTCACCAATAGTTATTCATAATTATTAGATAGGATACTGATAGATACTCACCCAAATCCACTAATTTAAATGCAAGCTTGCCAGGTGGCACTAATGGTAAAGAACCCACCTGCCAATCCAGGAGATGTAAAGAGATATGGGTTTGACCCCTGGGTTGGGAAGATCCCCTGGATGAGGGCACCCCAACCCACTCCAGTATTCTTGCCTGGAGAATACATTTGACAGAGGAGCCTGGTGGGCTATAGTCCATAGGCTGGCAAAGAGTTGGACCCAACTTAAGCAACTTATCTCACATGCACACACTATTTTAAATGCACTGACAGTTAATAAATA
Organism: Moschus berezovskii; assembly: GCF_049115385.1. Classification (NCBI taxonomy): domain Eukaryota; kingdom Metazoa; phylum Chordata; class Mammalia; order Artiodactyla; family Moschidae; genus Moschus; species Moschus berezovskii. The sequence continues at coordinate 18,739,814 of NC_142480.1, read as the reverse complement.
TCACATTTATATAATAGAATTTGGTATATTTCAAATAATTCTGAGACAAGAGGATATTAGCAAGACTTGATCTCTATTCTGCATATGATATTCTCAATAAATACATTGTAGGAAATGATTGCTTTACTAACATAGCTATGCCATCATTTTAATATTCTTAATTATCTGTGTATTTTAAAAAGAATTCACTACTAAAAAAAAAAGTGGAGGAGAATTAGGAGGGCTGGATTAAAAGATAAAATGTCACTACAGTGTTCCCTAAATTACAAAAGGCATTTTTTTCTTTTTGCTTTCTCTTTGTACACAATATTTCCTTACATCTTACTTTCTGTCATAAAGATGTTAATAATAATTGCAGAGTGAGTAGGTTTTTTTTGTTTTGTTTATTTTTTTTAACCGACTCCCTGCTTTTAACATTCCTTTGAAGATCAGAAAGATCCTGCTTCTAAAACTTTTATTTTCTGTCAGATACAGAAATTTCTGATTATCTGCAAATCTGTGCTAAACTTACATTTTTAATCTATGATGTATTGTATCCAATGAAAATCATTTAAAATTACTTTTATAACTAGAAACTTATGCCACTTCAGCCATCGTCTTAGTTCAGGATGCAAAAATAAAATATCATAGACCAGGTACCTTAAATAGCAAACTGTTTTTCACAGTTCTAGAAGACTGAGAGGTCCAAGATCAGGTGTAGGCAAGGCAGGTTCCTGGCTCTCTTCCTGGCTTTCAGATGGCTGCCATCTTTCTGTGTCCTCACAAATAGAAGAAAGAGCTTTGGTTTCTTCCTCTTTTTATATGGACACTCATCCCATCATGGGATTGCATCTAAACCTAATCACCTCATAAAAGCCCCACCTCCACGTATCATTACACTGGGATTTGGGCTTCAACATATGAATTTTGGGGAACACATTCAGTCCATAACAGCAAGGGAAATATTTTTTTATTATATTTTTAAAAATTTATTTATTTATTTATTTTATTGGAGGCTAATTACTTTACATTAATATATTGGTTGGTTTTGCCATACATTGACATGATCTGCCCTGGTGTTCATGTGTTCCCCTTCTTGAACCCCTCCTCCCACCTCCCTCTTCCCCATATCCTCCCTCCAGGTCATCCCCGTGCACCAGCCCCAAGCATAATGTTCTTTGTTGAAAGTGATACTTTACTAGTAAGATAATATCTATAGTGAAGTCATAACTAAAAGTCAAAGATTGTAATCATTTTCCAGGCTCTATAGAAAAATTTCTTCCAAATAAACCTGAAAAATAGAAAAAAGATACCCAACTATAATTCTTATGAAAAATATCTAAATTCAATAAAATAAAAAAATTTTAAAGTTATTTCCTGTTTTTTTCTTCTAACTACAAAACTCCTGGGACACATTAATTTTACTGGAAATTGAAATATAACTATGGGAGCATCCCAGGTGGCATCAGTGGTAAACAATTCAGCTGCCAATGCAGGAGACATAAGAGATGCAGGTTTGATTCCTGGATTGGAAGGATCCCCTGGAGGAGGGCATGGCAACCCACTCTGGTATTCTGGCCTGGAGAATCCCACTTACAGAGGAGCCTAGCGGGCTACAGTCCATAGGGTCACAAAGAGAACGCAACTGAAGTGATTTAGCACGCGTAGCTATAGGAGGATCTGGAAAAGACTCTGATGCTGGGAAAGATTGGGGGTGGGAGGAGAAGGGGACGACAGAGAGTGAGATGGCTGGATGGCTCACCGACTCAATGGACATGAGTTTGAGTGAACTCCGGGAGTTGGTGATGGACAGGGAGGCCTGGCGTGCTGTGATTCATGGGGTCGCAAAGAGTCGGACACAACTTAGCAACTGAAATGAACTGAACTGAACTGAAGGACTCATAAGAAGAAGTTTGCAATTAAAAAATATTGTGATGCCATTAAATTGTTTTAAAACTTGCATTCACAGTCATCTACAGATATCCATTTAGGGAATGAGAAAATGTGGTTTAATTGAACTCAAGATACTGACTTGAGAAGGAAATGGCAACCCACTCCAGTGCTCTTGCCTGGAAAATCCCATGGACAGGGGAGCCTGGTAGACTACAGCCCATGGGGTTGCAAAAAGTCGGACACGATTGAGCTACTTTACTTTACTTTATATTTCCTCTTTCTACATGTAACTATATTCTTTCTCTCAATCTAAAATAATGTATTTTATTATTCCACTAAATAATGGATGGTATTTATAATCCTCACTGATTTCTGAAGTAAAATATATTGCTACATTTGTTTCGTAGGTGTCTAATTATAAATAATGTGCAAAGAACGACCTGAAAGCTCTACAAAACTACCATTACAAAAGTAGGGCACATGTGAAAAAGAATTAAATAGAGCAATCATAAGGGAAAAGTTTCAATTTTAAAAATTAAACCACTATTAAATAGTTGAAACAAAAAGACCCTTCAGAAGACAGATTCAGCAGGCAAAAAACTAAACTAGAGGAAATCATTTGGAGTGAAAGAGAGACATGGACAGTCAAATGAGAGGGACAAAAATAAAACTCTTAATTTGAGAAGTTGCAGAGGTATCATTCAAAGACACAATGAGTCAAAATTTACCAGAATTGTTTCCAGAATTATTTAGCCAGAATCTTTAAAAAAAAAAAAAAAAGGAGAATGGAATATACATACATTTTTGATTCAAAGTAACTGAAATCCCAGGAAGCAAGTGCCCTTTATCTTGGGAATGATCCTAGGTAAGGACAAGTTCCTACTCCTTGGAGGTATCTCCAGAATCCATGTATCCATTGTCTTTCATGACTTCTGCAGTTTTCTTTCATGGAGGTTATCTCTTTACAATTATCTTCTTTAACCTCATCTGAGAAAAGATATAAAATGTGCAATCCCTGGGGGCTGAGTAGCCCTCCCCTTCTAATGTAGAATTTAGGGGTTGAGGATGACTTCACATCAGTGTTGGACTTTTCAGTAGATCTCCTTTCCCAAGAACTTAGATAGACTTTCACTTGTCTTTTTCTTTTCCAAGGAACCACACCTTTGCTAAGAGCCGATTCAATTCTATACTTTTCTAGTTCTAGAATAAATTGCACATGCTTTGAGCCTGTTAGGATTTCAAGGGAGAGCAATATTTCTAGAATTATTTAGTCTTTTTAGTATTATATCATCTTTTTACTTAACCATTTACCCAGCTGAAATGATTAACTCATTGCTGTGTAAATCCAGTGAGGATTTTTATAAGGGAATGGTGGCTCTTTTCTTGATCTCACTAAAGTAAGCTTTAATTCACCCATGTCACTCAAAGCATTCTTAATTTTATTTTGTCATCAATTGGAGATATTGTGAAATTGTGAAAGTCACTCAGTCATGTCTGACTCTTTGTGACCCCATGGACTATACAGTCCATGGAATTCTCCAGGCCAGAATACTGGAGTAGGTAGCCTTTCCCTTCTCCAGGGGATCTTCCCAACCCAGGGATCGAACCCAGGTCTCCTGCATTGCTGGCAGATTCTTTACCAGCTGAGCCACAAGGGAAGATAAGAAATACTTAAATCCTAAAAGTTTCTAAAAATCTGTTATTCCTTTCCATCTCTGATTAAAAAATATGAGCCAATGAGCCAGTTCTTTTTTGGGGTGTGTAAAATTACTTTAATAGCCTATCAAATGCAAGAAATAGAATATAACCCACCTTGTCATTTGTAACTTCTTTAAAGTGAAAGTTTAGTTAATACACCTTGGACATTCCAAATGATCACATGTTACAATTTTAACACATTTTTTACACTCCATAATATAGCTAGATAGTTTTGACTTTCATTAACAGTTTTCTTAGGCTTTCTGCATAACCCCCAAAATAGTGCCACATATTTTAAATTTTGTTACAGCAACAACTCTCTCTTTGTATTAACTTCTGTATTGGAAAGTTCATACAAGTTATGGAGCAGTGAAAAGAATGCTAAAATTCCAGGAGCTTACCAAAATAGGTATTTATTACTCTAGCACATTACATAATGTTGCAGATTGGCTTCTGTTTTCTTCTTCATTCAGGGATTCAGGCTGATGGAACATTGATGAAACAGAATGTCTAGTATTTACTCAAAATTTACTAGCCATGCTAAGAAATGGGGCTATAAGAGAAAAATCAATTAAGCAGATTCATAGTCGATTCTAATTAGCATTATCACAATTTAGTTTAAATATATATAGAATTAAAATATGATAGCAAAATTTCAAAATTTGGAAACATAGGAAAAGACTCAAAAGGGTTTTAAGACCATTATTTGAGAAGTACTAAGAGATCTGATCTAAATTAGAATGTAGTTTGTCAAGAATACCTATTGAATTTGTAAAGTAACTCTTATGATTAATATAAAAGACTGCATGACATGGGGAATAGAGGGTTAGCTGAGTAATAATTAATATTTAATTATTCTAAAAAAGTATAAAAGCAATTTTATTTTTTTTCCTTTTTTTTTTATTGGAGGCTAATTATTTTACAATATTATATTGGTTGGTTTTGCCATACATTGACATGAATCTGCCCCGGGTGTACATGAGTTCCCCCTCCTAAACCCCCCTCCCACCTCCCTACTCCCTTTATCCTCCCTCTGGGTCATCCCCGCACACCAGCCCCAAGCATCTTATAACATGCATCGACCCTGAACTGGTGATTCGTTTTACATATGACAACATACATGTTTCAATGTCATTCTCCCAAATCATCCCACCCTCACCCTCTCCCACAGAGTCCCAAAGACTGTTCTATACATCTGTGTCTCTTTTTTAAAAAAATAGTCAATTGTAAAGTATTTGAAATATTCATTGCATTTTACATTTAGTATGCTGATTATTGTTATCTTGTTCAGAAAATATATTTTATCACTATGTGTTGTAAAGTTGTTATTTTGATGTTTTTCTCCCCCCTCTCATTTTAAATAGGAGAAGGAAATGGCAACCCACTCCAATATTCTTACCTGGAGAATCCCAGGGACGGGGGAGCCTGGTAGGAGGCTGTCTATGTCATTTTAAATAGAGCAGAATGTTCATGTTTTACAATATCTCTGGGAATAGGATTGGTAGTCAGCTACTGAAGGAGGTGTCAGAGAACCAGCTATGGCTTCAAACTATATGTATGTCCTGTTTAGAATACAAAGTCTACAACGTAGGTCCATGTGACCTTAATATATTTAACACACTATGCCTTGGTTTCACCATTTTTAGCACCAAGAATAATAAGCTTTAAGGGATAAATTTGTTAGGAGTTTTAAATAAGTCATCTGTGATGGTTGATTTATGTGCAAACCTCACTGGGCTAGAGGATGCCCATATAGCTGGTAAATCATTATTTCTGATTATGTCTCTGAGGGTTTTTCCAGAAGAGATTAACAATTGAATTGGCAGACTAAGGAGGTCACCCTCACCACACAAATGCACATGAACATCACCCCAAACTTTTGAGGTGGCAGAGGAAGGACATATCTGTGCTTTTTCATAACCTGAGATATACATCTCCTCTAGCCCTTAGATATCAGTGCTCCTAGTCCAAGGCCTTTGGACGCAGAACAGGTCCAATACAATCCAACCCCCAATTCTAGGACTTTTGGACTTGAACTTTCACCATGAGTTCACCTTGTTTCCCAATCTTTGGATTCAGACTGAATTATACCATAGGTTTTCCTCATTCTCCAGTTTATAGGTGGCAAATCGTGGACTTCCATGACTCAATAATCCTGTGAGACAATTTTTATAATAAATATCTATGCTAATGGTTAATATTCAGTCGTGTCGACTAAAAAATGTATATAAAAAAAACACCCCAACCCCAAAATCAGGCTACCTCTCCTTTGGTATTTTCCAGGAAATAAAAATGGAGTGGGTTTGGGCCATTTCTTTTAAGGTGAAAGTGAAAATTGAAATTTTGAAGTCGCTGTTGGGGAGACTCTTAGCGTCCCTTGGACTGAAAGGAGAAAAACCGGGTCAATCCTCCAAGGAATCAACCCTAAACATTTTTGGGAAAGGTGGTTTGGGCCATTTTGGCCCTTCTCCAAAATAAATATTATACAAGGACCATATCTCTGAGAAAGATTGACTAATAAAAATGTATATAAAAGTAATAAACACAAGCTCAAGCACAGAATCAGTGCTACATTATTAATTAGAATGTATGGTTTTCCCAGTAGTCATGTATGGATGTGAGAGTTGGACCATTAATTAAGGCTGAGTGCTGAAGAATTGATGCTTTTGAACTGTGGTGTTGGGGAAGACTCTTGAGAGTCCCTTGGACTGCAAGGAGATCAAACCAGTCAATCCTAAAAGAAATCAATCCTAAACATTCATTGGAAGGACTGATGCTAAAACTGAAGTTCCAGTATTTTGGTCACCTTATGTGAAGATCAAACTCATTAGAAAAGACCATGATGCTGAGAAAGATTGAAGGCAGGAGGAAAAGGGGATGACAGAGGACGAGATGGTTGGATGGCATCACTGACCTAATGGACATGAGTTTGAGCAAACTCCGGAAGGTGGTGGAGGACAGGGAAGCCTGGCATGCTGCAGTCCATGGTGTTGCAAAGAGTCAGACACAACTGAGCAACTGGACAACAGCAACAAATTATTTCTGTACGTTGAGTAAGTAGGAAAAGTTATTTTCATTGGTGAATTAAAAGCACTGGCTCTTAGTTATTGAATTTAAAAAAAAAAAAGACAAATCCTGCATTCATTTGTTTACAAAAGAAAAACTGAAGATTGGTGGTCTGAGAAGCAAGTTTTCTAAATAAAATACAATTGCATTGAGCTTTCCCTAAGGAAGAGCTTGCCAACAGTAACCTGGACCCACTGTCAGGTCTCAGCCCATGCTCTCTTCTCAGTTGGATATAACAGAATTCTTCAGTAAATGGAGAAGACTTTACTCTTTTTCGATTTAGAAAGATATAGGAAACTTCTAATTGTAAAGAATCAAACTGAACAATCAATCAATTATTTATTCAAATTGATAGGAACATCTTCTGTTACTATTCAAAAACACTTATTGGCCTAAAACTCTATGAATTTCCCAAGTTTCATAAAATAAGCCTAATTGTTGCTTTGTATAATGATAATTCATTTTTGCAGTAAGACTGTTTCTCTCTGACTTTTGAAAATTACTTCTTATTTTAAATGCTTAAAGCCGTGTCTCTGTTTCAGTTAACTGACAAAATGAGTTGTACTGAGTTATGAAATCTATTTATGCTAGACTTTTCATCTGGGCTCTGCTATGGGAATAATGCTATTAAATTGTACTGTCATATTGCTATACAAGACCCTCTCTTTTCTATGTTTAAACTAGTCTTTCTTTGTTTTGTAGACTGAACTGAAATGTAAGAACATGACTTGAATATTTCATGCTGTACTGGAATGTATAATTCATGATTAAATTCTTCAAAAAGAAATAGATAAGAAGTACTGAAAGCTATAAATGAAATATTTTTATACTTAACAGAAGCACTGCATAGAGATCTTTTAAGTCTTGTCTGCACTGATACCATGAAGAATTATGAAAAATAGCAAGTCACTAAAAAGAATCAAAGAGAGACAGAGATGGAAAAAAGAGAAAGAAAGGCAGAGAAACAAGTAAACAGAAAAATAGACAACTTTCCGTATAAATTGCAGAAGTAGTTTTCTCACAAGTAATATATGAAAATGTTAGCAAGTTCTAAGACAATATAATTTAGTCTGTTACTCCTTTCTTTTCTGTTATGGGTGCAAAGTGATTGATCAAGTTTTTTAAAAAGTATACTCCAAAATATCTTTTAAAAAAACAAAATTAAGGATAGCTGGAGTCAGTTCATTCATTGACTTACTTTTTTATTAATTTATTAATTCCAGGAATCATTGGGTGGTCACATTTACCGTGCTGTCTGGTGGTTGTTAGGCATATAGAATTCATCAGTGGAGGGGCCATATATCATCCATACTGGGACCATTTTTTATATACAGGATGTTGAAGAGACAGTTAAAAAATAAATCTCTGGTAAAGCAAGGTATATAAACAATGTATTTACAAGACTTGCTCTTTGACTTCAAGGACTTCATTGCATACTTCAAAATAAGCATAAAACTAGTGTTCTTGCCTGGAGAATCTCAGGGACGCAGGTGCCTGGTGGGCTGCCATCTCTGGGGTCTCACAGAGTCGGACATGACTGAAGTGACTTAGCAGCAGCAACAGCAGCGTACAGTGGTGTGACACCTTTTTAATGTGGGTAGTGGGTAGCTCCAGTATCGGAGAAGGCAATGGCAAGCTACTCCAATACTCTTGCCTAGAAAATCCCATGGATGGAGGAGCCTGGTAGGCTGCAGTCCGTGGGGTCGCTAAGGGTCGGACACGACTGAGCGACTTCACTTTCACTTTTCACTTTCACACATTGGAGAAGGAAATGGCAACCCACTCCAGTGTTCTTGCCTGGAGAATCCCAGGGAAGGGGGAGCCTGGTGGGCTTCGTCTATGGGGTCACACAGAGTCGGACACGACGTGACTTAGTAGCAGCAGCAGCTCCAGTATAGTAGAAGTGGGTATAGAATGGAACTGACCAAGTTGTTCGAGATCATAAATTTTGTTTGGCGAGAGTAATGTTAAGCTGAGGAAAGGGTAATATTGGTTAAATTACAACCATATAATAATTGTATATCAGACTTAGAAAACACCTAAAAGTAAATCTGAAATCCTCAATCAAATGAAATATCCAGAATAGGAAGAAGTTATATAATTCCTTCATAAGAAATAACCAGAATTTTTTTGTCTGTGTTTTCCTGCATGTTATTCTGTGGATTACTGGCCTTCGGTTTCACTTGGTAATCTCTGAAATATCTAATCGCATCATCCTATTGTAAGCTTATTTTGCCTTACCTGTAGTGACGGCTGAAATGCTGAGGTTTGAAAGATCATTTTCTCATTGGAATTTAGGGGAAAACAAATGCTTTCATCATATAGCCAATACTATATTTTGTGCAATATCTGCTAAACACTAGTGAATTATAAGGCTGTTTCTCAGTTGATGTGGCTCGTTTGCTAAGTTATGTCCAACTCTTTGAGACCCCATGGACTGCAGCACGCCAGGCTTCCCTGTCTTTCAATATCTCCCAGAGTTTGCTCAAACTCGTGTCCACTGAATCAGTGATACCATCCAACCATCTCATCTCTGTCACCGTCATCTCCTCCTGCCCTCAGTCTTTCCCATAATCAGGATCTTTTCTAATGAGTTGGCTCTTCACATCAGGTGGCCAAAATATTGGTGCTGCAGCGTCAGCATCAGTCCTTCCAATGAATATTCAGGGTTGATTTCCTTTAGAATTGACTGGTTTGATCTCCTTGTGGTCCAAGGCACTCTAGTATTATAAAGCTATAAAAAGTGATGGATATATCTTACAAATTGACTGACGTTTTAAGCTAGAACTGTAGCAATATTTCCTAATCTGTCCTATTATATAATAAAGTCTCTGCTTTTGAAAAATACTTTCAATTAGCTTCTATTAATTACTTAATAAATGTAATTGCATGTATTTGAGTAAAATATTTAAATTATTTGTTTTGAGAGAAAAATTTTGAAAATAATATTTTAGAATTTTCTGGAAGCTATATCTTTTTCAGAAATGTTATTTAATCTTTAAGATGTTTCCTTTAACTTTGTTCTGAAGTATTTTATTACCTCTATAAAATAGCCCTATACATTATATAGGGCTTCCCTGGTGGCTCAAATGGTTAAGAATCTGCCTGCAATGCTGGAGACCCAGGTTGGATCCCTGAGTCGGGACGATTCCCCTGGAGAAAGGAACAGAAACCCATTCCAGTATTCTTTCCTGGAGAATTTCATGAACAGAGGAGTCTCAGTTCAGTTCAGTTCAGTTCAGTCGCTCAGTCGTGTCCGACTCTTTGTGACCCCATGAATCACAGCACGCCAGGCCTCCCTGCCCATCACCAACTCCCAGAGTTCACTCAAACTCATGTCCATTGAGTCGGTGATGCCATCCAGCCATCTCATTCTCTGTCGTCCCCGTCTCCTCCCGCCTCCAATGCCTCCCAGCATCAGAGTCTTTTCCAGTGAGTCAACTCGTCCCATGAGGTGGCCAAAGTATTGGAGTTTCAGCTTTAGCATCAGTCCTTCCAATGAACACCCAGGATTGATCTCCTAGCAGGCTGCAATCCACGAAATCGCAAAGAGCTGGACATGATCGAGTGAATAACACCCTATATATCATACTTGCATGTATATATATTTTCTGGTTTTTTTAATCTTGGAATAAGCAACAATGACTATAAACGCTAGATTGTAGTCATTGCCTTTTGCCCTAAGTTTGCTCTTTTTTTATCAGTAGATTGGATCCCCTTCCATATCCACATCAATGTGGAAAAGATTCTAATGTTATTATCCCATATTAGGCATGTCAAGCATTGCAAGTGGTCTGAAATTTACCCCATTTGCAAGCTAACAAATCAACAGTTTATTAAAACTAATGAACAATTTCATTCAAGCTGACAGGAAACTGCCGGAACAGAGACAAAATCTACTTACAGCAGAAGTAGGACCCTTGTGTTCATGCCAGTCAGTGTCCCTCGGCCCCCAAGTCCCTGGTGGGTCTGGATGAGTTGGATACACAAAATTGATTTGTGACACAGCAGCTGAAACCCCAAATTAGTAATTCCAGCCTTTAAAATGGAATGCGAGCAAGCCTGCTGAAACTTTGCTCTGCCAGAAAATATCTTTATTCTATCAAACAGTAAACAAACCCACCCTCTGTAGCAATAAAAACTCTTTCTCCCAAGGCTATTTGCTTTATGAACTTCTTTGGAAAAGTAATCTGTAGCTAAGGGACATCAGGGCCTCTGCTGACAAGATAGACAGAAATGTGAGTGTCCCGTAGAGAACTGTCTCCCAACAGTGCAGAGTTGCAGCCAGTCTCACGTGGTTTCACTGGAAGGAGATAAGAATTTTTTCTTTTCATATTATACTTTCTGACACCAGTTTGATTGGGAATCTGTGATCTCAACTTTTAAATTTGCTTTTACCTAATAATACTTTACTTCTAGAAGATGACTTATTGAGTGCAGCACTTTTGGGGGCTTCCCTTGTGGCTCAGATGGTAAAGAATCTGCCGGCAATGCTGGAAGCCCAGGTTTAATCCCTGGGTTGGGAAGATCCCCTTGGAGAAGGAAATGGCATCCCCCTCCAGTATTCTTGCCTGGAGAATTCCATAGGCAGAGGAGTCTGGCAGGATACAGTGCATGGGGTTGCAAAGAGTCAGACTTGACTGAGCAACTAACTCTGGCTTTTTTAGGATTTTAAAGAGCTCAGCTCAAATTCTGTCATCTCCACTAGCTTTGTTCATGGCAATGCTTCCTAAGATCCATTTGACTTCACACTCTAAGATGTCAGGCTCTAGGTGACTGACCACATCATGGCGGATATCTGGGTCATTAAAACAATTTTTGTATAGTTCTACTGTGTATCCTTGCCACCTCTTCTTAATATATTCTGCTTCTTTAGGTTCTTATCATTTCTGGCCTTTATCATGCCCATTCTTGCATGAAATGTGACCTTGATATCTCCAGTTTTCTTGAAGAGATCTCTAGTCTTTCCCATTCTATCGTTTTCCTCCATTTTTTGCATTGTTCACTTTAGAAGGCCTTATCTCCCCTTGCTGTTTTCTGGAATTCTGCATTCAGTTGGGTATATCTTTCCCTTTCTCCCTTGTCTTTCATTTCTCTTGTTTCCTTCACTATTTGCAAAGCTTCCTCAGACATCCCCTTTGCCTCTTGCATTTCTTTTTATTTGGGATGTTTCTGCTCACTGTCTCCTTTACAGTGTTATGAACTTCCATCTATTGTTCTTCAGGCCCTCCATCTACCAGATCTAATCCCCTGAATCTATTTGTCACCTCCACTGTACAATCATGAGGGATTTGATTTAGGTCATACCTGAATAGCCTGGTGGTTTTCCCTACTTTCTTATTTTAAGCCTAAGGTTTGGAATAAGGGACTTCGCTTGTAGCTCAGTTGGTAAAGAATCCGCCTGTAATGCAGGAGACCCCAGTTTGATTCCTGGGTCAGGAAGATCCTCTTTGGAAGGATAGGCTACCCACTCCAGTATTCTTGGGCTGCCTTTGTGGCTCAGCTGGTAAAGAATCTGCCTGCAATGTGGGAGACCTGGGCTCAATCCCTGGGTTGGGAAGATCCCCTGGAGAAGAGAAAGGCTACCTATTCCAGTATTCTGGCCTGGAGAATTCCATGGACTCTATAGTCCATGGGGTCCCAAACAGTTGGACACAACTGAGTGACTTTCACTTTTCTTTTGCAATATGGAACTAATGATCTGAGCCACAGTTAGCTCCAGGTCTTGGTTTTGCTGATTATAGAGATTTTCCCTCTTTGGCTGCAAAGAACTTAATCAGTCTGATTTCAGTATTGACTATTTGGTGATGTCTATGTGGAGAGTCATCTCGTGTTTTTGGAAGAGGGTGTTTGCTTTAACCAGTGTGTTCTCTTGACTAAACTCTGTTTCCTTTTCCCTGACTCCTTTTGTACTCCAAAATCAAACTTGCCTGTTAGTCTGGGTATCTCTTTACTTCATACTTTTCCATTCCAATCCCCTATTGTGAAAAGGGCATCTTATTTTTGGTGTTAGACCTAGAAGATATTGTAGGTCTTCATAAATACAGTCACCTAACTTCTTTGGCATCATTTATTGGGGCATAGACTTGAATTACTGTTATGTTGAAGGATTTGCCTTGGAAACAAACTGAGATTATTGTGCTGTTTTTGAGATTGCACCCAAGTACTGCATTTCAGACTCTTTTGTTGATTGAGGGCTACTTCATTTCATCTAAGGGATTCTTGCCCATAGGAGTAGATACAATGGTCATCTGAATTAAATTCACCAATTGCTGTTCATTTTAGTTCATTGATTCCTAAAATGTTGATGGGACTATTTGGCCACCTGCTGTGAAGAACTGACTCATTGGAAAAGACCCTGATGCTGGGAAAGAGTGAAGACAAAAATAAAAGCGGGCAGCAGAGATGCTTAGATAGCATCACTGACTCAACGGACAGGAATTTGAGCAAACTCCTGGAGATAGTGAAGGATGCAGGAGCCTGGTGTGTTGCAGTCTTACTTAGCCCCTGAAAAGCAAACAAAATGTAGATGTTTAGTCTGGCCATCTCCTGCTTGAAGTGAAATGAAAATTGCTCAGTCAAATCCAACTCTTTGTGACCCCATAGACTAGCCTGCCAGGTTCCTCTTTCCATGGAACTCTCCAGGCCAGAATACTGGAGTGAGTAGTTGTTCCCTTCTCCAGGAGATCTTCCTAACCTAGGGATTGAACCCAGGTGTCCCGTATTGCAGGCAGATTCTTTACCACCTGATTCACCAGGGAAACCTGCTCGAGCACATCCAAAACACCTAGTTTCATGGACATAACATTCCAGATGCCTGTACAGTTTTGCTCTTTACAGCATCGGACTTTACCTTCATCACCAGACACATCCACAACTGAGCATCATTTCCGCTTTTGGCCTTGCTGTTTCATTCTTTCTGAAGCTATTAGTAATTGCCCTCTGCTCTTTCTCAGTAGCATATTGGACACCTTCTAGTCTGGGAGGCTCATCTTTCAGTGTTTTATCTTTTTGCCTTTCCATACTGTTCATGGATTTCTAGAGGCAAGAATACTGGAGTGGGTTGCCATTTCCTTCTCCAGTGGACTAGCTGTCTTGGGTGGTCCTACACCGCCTGGTTCATGGCTTAATTGAAGTACACAATCCCCTTCACCAAGACAGTTTTCCATGAAGAAGTTGGTCAGGTTGGTAACTCCTGTTTGAATGTAAACTATATTGTGATATTATCAAAAAGTAGGTCTTATGCAACAAACCTATAGTAACTTTCATTATAAGTTTACTAAACCCTGCCTAACTTCACTATGTCTTAAACACATGATTTACCACACCTCTGAAAGATCCCAAGAGTGGATAAGATTTCGTTTACTCTCATACAGGAACTGACTTATTTTTCCCACATGACTTATTTTAGGGACCATCTCAAACTAATCTTCTTGAGGTTAAAAAAAAAAGCATACAAAAAGCTGCATATGATTTAATTACACAATGTGATAAATTTTGTCCTGTGTGTACACTCAAAACCATCACTTTCATTGAGAAAATGAATATATCCATCATATCCAAAAGTTTCTTCCTGCCTGTTTATAATCTTTCTGCCAGGCCTTTCCCTGCTACCCCCACCCCATCCAGAGGCAACCAAATTATTTACTTTTTATCTTTATAGAATAGGTGTATTTTTTCATAATTTTACCAAATATAATCCTACAGCATTATTTGTCTGTCTCTACTCATTCAATATAATTGTTTTGAGATTCATACACATTTTCTGTTTACCAGTAGCTCATTACTTTTATTTCTGAGTAATATTCCATTTTATGAAAGTACAGTAACTTTTTTATCCATTCACCTGTTCATAGATGGTCTTCCCAAGTGGCTCAGTGGTAAAGACATTTCCTGTTATGCAGGAGACTGGGGTTGGATCCCTGTGTCAGAAAGGTTCTCTGGAGAAGTATTCTTGCTAGTCCCACTCCAGTATTCTTTCCTGGGAAATCCCATGGATAGAGGAGCCTGGTGGGCTCAGTCTATGGGGCAGCAAAAGAGTCAGACATGACTTAGCAACTAAATGACAACAACAGCTATTCATAGAAGGTTGTATTGTTTCCACTTTGGAGCTACTACAAACAAAGAAGCTAGACATTTGTATAGAATTGTGGATATACGCTTTCCTTGGCATAAAATGACTGGGAGATTTTATGCATATGTCTATCTTTTCCGTAACCTGCACTTTTATGAAGAGTTGTATTATTTTACATCCCCACCAACATTGTAAGAGAATTCTAGTTCCTCCACATCCTCACCAACATTTGATATGATCATTATTTTGACTTTTGTCCATGCCAATAGGTATGCAGGGGTAACTCATCTGTTTTTAATTTCATTTCACCAATGGCTGATGATGTTTAGAAGCTTTTCCTAAGCCTTTTTGTCTTTCACATGTCCTCTGTGATCATTATGAAAATCTTTTGCCCATTTGTGTTATTCTTTTTCTTATTATTGAATTGAAGAGGTCTATGTTCCACTTGATGTTCTTTGCCACATACTGTTTGCACTTCACACATTTTACTCTAATGGTAACATTTGGCAAAATTCTCTTAAAATATCAAGACCAGGATATTGATGTCTATACACTCCTCCATCTTATTCAGATTTTTCTATTATTACCCATATGCTTGTGTGTGTATCTGTATTAAATCCCATACAATTTTTCCCGTCTGGGTTTTTGTATCTACTATCATGATATCAAGATATAAGCATCTGAATGCAGAGTTCCAAAGAATAGCAAGGAGAGATAAGAAAGCCTTCCTCAGTGATCAATGCAAAGAAATAGAGGAAAACAACAGAATAGGAAAAACAAGAGACCTCTTCAAGAAAATTAGAGATTCCAAGGGAACTTTTCATGCAAAGATGGGCTCGATAAAGGACAGAAATGGTATCGACCTAACAGAAGCAGAAGATATTAAGAAGAGGTGGCAGGAATACACAGAAGAACTGTACAAAAAAGATCTTCACGACCAAGATAGTCACGATAATGTGATCACTGACCTAGAGCCAGACATCTTGGAATGTGAAGTCAAGTGGGCCTTAGAAAGCATCACTACGAACAAAGCTAGTGGTGGTGATGGAATTCCAGTTGAGCTATTTCAAGTCTTGAAAGATGATGCTGTGAAAGTGCTGCACTCAATATGCCAGCAGATTTGGAAAACTCAGCAGTGGCCACAGGACTGGAAGAGGTCAGTCTTCATTCCAATCCCAAAGAAAGGCAATGCCAAAGAATGCTCAAACTACCGCACAATTGCACTCATCTCACACGCTAGTAAAGTCATGCTCAAAATTCTCCAAGCCAGACTTCAGCAGTATGTAAACCGTGAACTCCCAGATGTTCAAGCAGGTTTTAGAAAAGGCAGAGGCACCAGAGATCAAATTGCCAACATCCGCTGGATCATGGAGAAAGCAAGAGAGTTTCAGAAAAACATCTATTTCTGCTTCATTGACTATGCCAAAGCCTTTGACTGTGTGGATCACAATAAACTGTGGAACATTCTGAAAGAGATGGGAATCCCAGACCACCTGACCTGCCTCTTGAGAAACCTGTATGCAGGTCAGGAAGCAACAGTTAGAACCGGTCATGGAACAACAGACTGGTTCCAAATAGGAAAAGGAGTGCGTCAAGGTTGTATATTGTCACCTTGCTTATTTAACTTATATGCAGAGTACATCATGAGGAACGCTGGGCTGGAAGAAGCACAAGCTGGAATCAAGATTGCTGGGAGAAATATCAATAACCTCAGATATGCAGATGACACTACCCTTATGGCAGAAAGTGAAGAGGAACTCAAAAGCCTCTTGATGAAAGTGAAAGAGGAGAGTGAAAAGGTTGGCTTGAAGCTCAACATTCAGAAAACAAAGATCATGGCATCTGGTCCCATCACTTCATGGGAAATAGATGGAAAAACAGTGGAAACAGTGTCAGACTTTGTTTTTTTGGGCTCCAAAATCACTGCAGATGCTGATTGCAGCCATGAAATTAAAAGACGCTTGCTCCTTGGAAGGAAAGTTATGACCAACCTTGATAGTATATTAAAAAGCAGAGACATTACTTTGCCGACCAAGGTCCGTCTAGTCAAGGCAATGGTTTTTCCCGTGGTCATGTATGGATGTGAGAGTTGGACTGTGAAGAAAGCTGATCGCCGAAGAATCGATGCTTTTGAACTGTGGTGTTGGAGAAGACTCTTGAGAGTCCCTTATACTGCAAGGAGATCCAACCAGTCCATTCTAAAGGAGATCAATCCTGGATGTTCATTGGAGGGACTGATGCTAAAGCTGAAACTCCAATACTTTGGCCACCTCATGAGACGAGTTGACTCACTGGAAAAGACTCTGATGCTGGGAAAGGTTGGGGGCGGGAGGAGAAGGGGACGACGGAGAATGAGATGGCTGGATGGCATCACCGACTCTGTGGACATGAGTTTGAGTGTACTCCGGGAGTTGGTGATGGACAGGGAGGCCTGGCGTGCTGTGATTCATGGGGTCGCGGAGAGTCGGACACGACTGAGCGACTGAACTGAACTGAACTGATCATGATCAATATCTGAGGAAGAATCCCTTTTATACACACATCCCCGTCTTTCCCATCACTTCCCATGACCTAATTTTGGCAATCACTAATCTGTCTTTCATTTCTATATTTTGTCATTTCAAAAATGATATATAAATATATTAAATAGTAAACCTTTTGTAATTGGCTTTTTTCCCCATTCAGCAGTATCTCTTGAGAGTCATTCAACTAGTTGTGTGTATTAATAATTCCTTCCTCTTTACTGATAAGTTGTTTTCTGTGGTATGTTTATACCACAGTTTAATATTTTACTATTGAAGGAAATCAGGACTGAGTACAATTTGGGGCTATCACAAACTAAGCTGTTGCAAATATTTGTGCATAGGTGTTTGTATAGTCACAATTTTTAATTTCTCTGAGAAAAATACTCTAGAGTACAACTGTTAGGTTTTACAATTGAATATTTAATTTTTTAAGGAATTGACAAATCTTTCAGAGTAACTGACCATTTAATATATGAGTGACTTGGTTTCTCCACACTGTTACTAACATTTGGTGTTGATTTTTTCTTTTAATTTTAACCATTCTGTTAGGTTTATAGTAATATAACCACCGTGGTTTTAATTTGCATTCCTCTAATGGCTGGTGATGTTAAATAGCTTTTCATGTTTTCTTACTGGAAAGCTAATTTTCCCAAAATATTAACTTCATAAATGTTTTGTGTTTTGAAATTTTACATTTAGAAATATAAACACATTTGTAGTATAGTTTATTTCTTTTCTGCCTGCCAGGAGAGGTAGCACCCTCAGTCAGTACCAGAGGTCATAGAACTCCCATCCGGATTCAGTGTCGCCAAATTTCATGGGCAACTGGAAGTGGAAAAGTTGGTCATACAAGGGCTCCTATAAATCTTTCTCTGGCAGAGTACATCATTACAAATAACTATTAATGACTACAAATTAGACTATTACAAATATGTGTGTGGGAGTAAAATACGCAATAAAAATCAAAAGGAGATGCATGATAACATTGACATGGAATAATATGATTTTATTATACCAAATTACTTACTGATTAACTTAAGAGGAATCTTCAACATACTTTATTTAAGAAACATCTGCTTAATTTCAAAGTGACACTATCATTATGCCATCCTTTTCTTATTTTTATAAGTAGATATAGTTTCCCTGATTACTTAGTTGTGCTAAAATGTAGGGAAAATATATTCTCCCAACTTAAGTAATATCACATTTTATCTGCCTCATAATTAAGAAATTTTGAACAAATATATAAATTGAAAATTTGTTTGCTAATATTCAAAATAGTTTTTAATTTCTTCAATGGTGGTTAAAGTCATCTAAAATTAGACATCTTTATTATTGTTTTTTTTCTTCAGAAGTTAGTATGTCAACTTTTTAAATTTGAATGTCTAGATCATCAGTGAATGCCCTGTTCAATCCTAAGCGATCCATTTCTAATATTTTGCTATTTAATTTAACCAAAGCAGAGGTAAATCTAAATTATTCACTCTAATTCTTTTTAAGCCAGTACTTAACAAATGGCTTCCATAAATCTTGCAATTTAGATTTTAATTGTGATTATCTATGATTATCTTTTTTTGTTTTTGTGAACAATGTAATTTCCAAAGATTTTTGCAAAAGCTTTAAAAATAAAATAATAGCTTTTCAGAAAGTCAAGTCCTGATCTTTGGAGCACTCATGTAAAAAAGTTACGAATTAATGAAATAGTACATAAACAAAATGACTAATACGGAGGAACCAAAAAGGAATTGATTGGCAGGATAAATCAATTTAGAGCTAAAATAAATATTTTTGCCTCATTGATTTTCCTAGCTCATTGAACAGTTAGCATTGTTTGTTTTACATCTCTTTGGGTAGTGATTGTGCCCCCAAGCTACACTAAAATTGTGGTCAGACTACCTCCACAATAGTGAAGAATCAGGTAGAATGCAATATCCCTTAAAACTAAGTTCAGTTTTTAGGTGTTTCTTTACAGGGTAGCTTTTAGAGGAAAAAAAGAAAACAAAGATTTCTGAATGGCCATAGGGTTAAGACTACAAGTTATATTATCTAGCTCCGTAATCAGATGGATGGGGGTTTCTTTCATCATTTTCATCAGCATTGATACATGATAGCACCTACTTACTGATGTACATATTTTAATCAACATTCATTTTCAGACACAAATTTTCACATGCTCTTAAAGTATCTCCAAGCAAAATCATCATCAGATTGTTCCAGATTCTTAGTCACATTGCGGGACCATTTTAAATTCTTTCATGAGGAAAAAAAACATATATATATACACACACACACACATATATATGTATATATATATTCTGCAACTCACTTTTGTGTGTATTTACTTACTACTTTTAAAGGTATAGAATTGTTTGGCATATAATTTATATCAGTTTTCTCTCTTTAGGTCTACTTTCAAAGAGCATTTTTTGCTTTATAAACAAAATTACAGAACTTGTAATTTAGTCTCTTGTCAGAATCTTCAGTGTTGAGTTAGGTGAATTTCAAGACAAGTTGAAGTCTCAGAAAATTATTTCATTGAGAGACTTACCCTCTTTTATTTCATATGCTATAAGTTATCTCTGTGTTTTATTATATCATATATATATTTACACATAAATTTCACTATTAATGAAGTGAAATAATTCCTTAAAGAACGCTGTGTGATTTAAATGATATAGATCTTACCTAAAATTTGAATTATTAATTTGTCTCATGTTTTAGTGGTAGTATACATGAACATCTCTACAAACAATTCTTTCTGAGTACTTCCCAGATTATACAATTCGGTGCTTTCCCATTTTTGCTTTGACTGTCAGTATGCTCTAAATTTGTTGCTAAATGGAAGTAATTAATATGTTCTAGTTGATGGAAACTTTTTTGTCCTATTAAATATATGTGAGAGATAAATCATGGATAAACTGAAATAATTCACTCATGAAAAAATGACTATAAAATTAAGTAGATGAATGATGCAAAGCAACAATATAATGCATTCTGTTTATGTGATTTATGGCATTTGAAGGAAAATTAGTATTTTGCAAAGGTATTGATCATGAAAAGGTTATCCATTTCATTTTTCTCTCCTCTATCTGAGACAGTGATAAAGTGTTACTCTGTTATTACCTAAAACACAATATTTTAAAGTGTTTATATTAGTCCACTACTAAATTTCTTAACAAAAAGAATGAGCCCCTTCATTTTATTCCTCTCAAACCTAATTAAATGGCAGATCTGTATTTGTATACAAAATATTTAGATAGTTTGTTTACAAAAGTACTTTCACTAAATATTGATTTAATCATCAGTTAAAATATATAAAATAATATAAAATTTTATAGTCAATTTTTAGAAAGAAAAAGATGATATAAAAATCACAATGAATCACCAAAGATGCTTCTGATAATACTGCTTCAGTTTGATAATTTTCTCTTCATTTAAATCATCTTTTATACATAATAAACTTCATGGTAGCAGCCTACTTAGAATTCATTTAAAGAGAGAATAAATCAGAAATAGTATTTCTCCAACAGTTTTTTCACCTTTAGATATATCTTTATATATAAATCTTTTGAATTCATTTCCCTGTAGTTTTCCAAGTACAAGTCTGAATATCTTATAAAAGTAATAGGAGGAAGACATGAAATGAGAATACAAACACATGATTCCCTCTTTATCCAGCCCATAAGCCTATGCTAGAAGATACAAATAAAGACACTACCTGTGGTGGTGGAAACTATGGATTATGTAATTAATACAGATTCAAATGTCAGTTCTGCCATTTATAGGGTTTGCTGCTTCACTCATGCCCCAGCAGTTCAATGAGTTTAGTTTCCTCATCTCTAAGTGGAAGTAACAACCCTTAGATGCACTGTGCTAGATCCACTGTGTACATGATTTACAAATATTGTAATTGTCAAACCTACCTCTCATATGTCCTACTTTTAATAGTACAAATGTGATCCTACTGTCCTGGTTGACAAGGGACAAGACTAGAAGTTTCTCTTGAAGGAAAATACCATAATATAATCAAAATTAGATCCTCATAAAATACTCTTTAAACCTAAGACTGGTATCAATAATAGACAGAATAGAGATTTTATATAACTGTGGAGAAAAGTCTACACAATCTGGCCTCCATGCATGGATCAGTTTATTTCTGGGAAGGGGAAAATTTTCTTTTCAAGGAAATTTTGCCTTTATAAGGGGATTTCTCTGCCTTTGTGAATACTCAAAAGAACTTCACATGTGTATCCAAGTGCTGCTTTATTTCAGAAAATAAATGTCACGAGGGTGGAAATTCTAAACAGAATTTGATACCTGAGATATACATGATTATGTTTTGGCCCTGAGATGGACACTGAGATCTAGACTAAGTTTACTTTGAGTGAACAAAAGATTTCCTAGGAAGATCTGCACTACAGCAATGTTTTTAGAAATTAATTCTAATTTGTTCTCATGATATTTTCTTTTCCCTGTTTCAGAAAGGCATCCGATGTCCTTGGTTTGTCTTGTTTGGGGCAGGGATGTTTGTATTTTGAAGACAAAAGGCTAAAAATAATAAGACAATATCTTTCTTTGATTTTATTTTGCAAACACCTGAGATCTAGAGTGAATTTTGAGGGGAGGTGAATAGGAAGAGGTATGAGGGAAAAAGGAAAATGACTGTTTCCTCTAGCACAGAATGGATATGGATATCGGCAGTCCCACATGTAGTAAGAATTTAGTCCCAACTCTTTGGGAATCTTTTGAGAATGATCATCTCATCCTCAGAAAGGTAGGAGCTGGTGGTGCATCTAGAAAGTTGGCACAACGAACAGTGATCAGGATTCCCAGGCTTGGCAGAGCCATTTATTTTTAGAGGATAATACAATAAGCTTCTTTTCTATGAAGATGTCTTACTAAATTTGGAGAAACTTCTTCAGGTTTTCAGCAATAAATAAATCTAGTTTCTACATGACAACAGATGATATGAGACAGGTTACAATGAATACTGAGTAGTATGGGGTTGGACATTGGATTTGTGTCAATTTTATGGGACATTATCTGGAAACATATGTATGAGAATCATTCTGTGGTTATTGTTCAATCACTAAGTTATGTCCAATTCTTTGTGACCCCTTGGACTGCAGCATGCCAGCCTCCTCTATCCTCCACTATCTCCTGGAGTTTGCTCAAATTCATGTCCATGGAGTCGGTGATGCTATCTAACCATCTCATCCTCTGCCTCCCCCTTCTTTTCCTTTTGCCTTCCATCTTTCCTAGCATAAGAGTCTTTTCCAATAAGTCAGCTCTTTACATCAGGTGGTCAAAGTATTAGAGCTTCAGCTTCAGCATCAGTTCTTCCAGTGAATATTCAGGGTTGATTTCCTTTAGGGTTGACTGGTTTGATCACCTTGTAGGCCAAGGGACTCACAAGAGTCTTCTCCAGCACCACAGTTCAAAACCATCAATTCTTCAGCATTCAGTCTTCTTTATGGTCCTACTCTCACATTTGTACATCCCAAAGAAAGGCAATGCCAAAGAATGCTCAAACTACCGCACAATTGCACTCATCTCACACGCTAGTAAAGTCATGCTCAAAATTCTCCAAGCCAGGCTTCAGCAGTATGTAAACCGTGAACTCCCAGATGTTCAAGCAGGTTTTAGAAAAGGCAGAGGCACCAGAGATCAAATTGCCAACATCCGCTGGATCATGGAGAAAGCAAGAGAGTTTCAGAAAAACATCTATTTCTGCTTCATTGACTATGCCAAAGCCTTTGACTGTGTGGATCACAATAAACTGTGGAACATTCTGAAAGAGATGGGAATCCCAGACCACCTGACCTGCCTCTTGAGAAACCTGTATGCAGGTCAGGAAGCAACAGTTAGAACCGGTCATGGAACAACAGACTGGTTCCAAATAGGAAAAGGAGTGCGTCAAGGTTGTATATTGTCACCTTGCTTATTTAACTTCTATGCAGAGTACATCATGAGGAACGCTGGGCTGGAAGAAGCACAAGCTGGAATCAACATTGCTGGGAGAAATATCAATAACCTCAGATATGCAGATGACACTACCCTTATGGCAGAAAGTGAAGAGGAACTCAAAAGCCTCTTGATGAAAGTGAAAGAGGAGAGTGAAAAGGTTGGCTTGAAGCTCAACATTCAGAAAACAAAGATCATGGCATCTGGTCCCATCACTTCATGGGAAATAGATGGAAAAACAGTGGAAACCGTGTCAGACTTGGTTTTTTTGGGCTCCAAAATCACTGCAGATGCTGATTGCAGCCATGAAATTAAAAGACGCTTGCTCCTTGGAAGGAAAGTTATGACCAACCTTGATAGTATATTAAAAAGCAGAGACATTACTTTGCCAACCAAGGTCCGTCTAGTCAAGGCAATGGTTTTTCCCGTGGTCATGTATGGATGTGAGAGTTGGACTGTGAAGAAAGCTGATCGCCGAAGAATCGATGCTTTTGAACTGTGGTGTTGGAGAAGACTCTTGAGAGTCCCTTATACTGCAAGGAGATCCAACCAGTCCATTCTAAAGGAGATCAATCCTGGATGTTCATTGGAGGGACTGATGCTAAAGCTGAAACTCCAATACTTTGGCCACCTCATGAGACGAGTTGACTCACTGGAAAAGACTCTGATGCTGGGAAAGGTTGGGGGCGGGAGGAGAAGGGGACGATGGAGAATGAGATGGCTGGATGGCATCACCGACTCTGTGGACATGAGTTTGAGTGAGCTCCGGGAGTTGGTGATGGACAGGGAGGCCTGGCGTGCTGTGATTCATGGGGTCGCGGAGAGTCGGACACGACTGAGCGACTGAACTGAACTGAACTGACTGGAAAAAGCATAGCTTTGAATATATAGACCTTCGTCGAACAAGTGATGTCTCTGCTTTGTAATATATTGTCTAGGGTTGTCATAGCTTTCCTAGGGGCAAGTGTCTTTTAATTTAAAGACTGCATCACTGTCTGCAGTGATTTTGGAACCCAGGAAGATAAAATCTGCCACTGCTTCCACTTTTTATCCCTCTATTTGCCATGAAATGATGGGACCAGATGCCATGATCTCCATTTTCTGAATGCTGAGTTTTAAGCCAGTTTTTTCACTCTTCTCATTCACCCTCATCAAGAAGCTCTTTAGTTTCTCTTCACTGTCTGCCATCAGACTGATATCATATGTACATCTGAGGTTGTTATTTCTCCTGGCAATCTTAATTTCACTCTGATTCATCCAGCATGGCCTTTTGTATGATGTTCTTTACATATAAGAAAAATAAGTAGGGTGACAATATACGACTTGTCATAATCCCAATTTTGAACCAGTCAATTATTAATATAAGCTTAAAGGACAAGTAGGAGGAACTTTCTATTTACATATATATTCTGATTGCATTTAACTGTTTAGCTAGAGTGAGAGTCCATAGAGGTGACATGTTGTGGATATCCACCACGAGACTTCAGGCATGAGTTGTGTCCATGTGTTGACTTTTGGAATTTATGGATACTCAAAAATTGGCTTACTGTACCACATGCAAAAGCAACCAAACCAGCTTTTATCTCTCAGGACTGATTTCTGATTTGGAGATGGCAGTGATAATAAAAAGATAGGATGCTTTGACATACCTCTTACCTCTGGATTAAGTAGTTATCTGTTTAAAGTGAGATGGAAGAATATCACTCAAGCTTTGGCACTGTGGCTGAATAGAATGATTTTTAATTAGTATGTCACTCACAACCCTGAGGTTCAGTCTCTGCAGGCACTCTGGCCAAGTTTCTAATAAAAGTAATGTTAAAAATCTAAAGAGTAAGTTCAGTTCAGTTCAGTCGCTCAGTCATGTCCGACTCTTTGCGACCCCATGAATCACAGACCGCCAGGCCTCCCTGTCTATCACCAACTCCCGGGGTTCACTCAAACCCACCTCCATCAAGTCGGTGATGCCATCCAGTCATCTCATTCTCTGTCATCCCGGTCTCCTCCCGACCAGATGCCATGATCTTTGTTTTCTGAATGTTGAGCTTCAAGCCAAACTTTTCACTCTCCTCTTTTACTTTCATCAAGAGGCTTTTGAGTTCCTCTTCACTTTCTACCATAAGGGTGATGTCATCTGCATATCTGAGGTTATTATTAAAGAGTAAGTTAGATAAACTAATTAAGCAAACTGGAAGTTTTAAAATATATTGAGAGAAGCCCTGTCTTCTTTGTTTGGGAATTGAATGAAACAGGTTGAAAGTTTTTTGGAGAGATGCCCTTTCCCCCAAATCCACAGAAAGACAAGCTCAGCTTGAACTAGTTGAGATAAGAGAATGGCCAATTAAAAAAGGGAATTTTTCTTAATTATTAAGCAGCCAGTGTCCATTGGCAGCAGTGGAAAGAACTGAAGCAATAAGGCCTGAAGATTGGCACAACTGTCTTCTGAGAGAATTTAATAACTTATACCAGTTACAAAGGAAAAAAGAACCCTGCGCACTTCTGGAATCCTAGAAGGAGAAAGAAGGTGCAACTGAGAGCTATGTTTTTCCTTTTAGAGACTCTGATCCATTGTCTTTACTATAATCCCTCTGTCAATATGACCTAGCCAGTGTGGGCTTTATAAAATTAAAATATTTTTTTTCTGGTGTTCAAAGTATTGGTACAAATTTTTGCAAAAGACAATGAATAAGGGCGTTAAATGTAAGTTATTTTTCAAAATATTATATTAGATGTCTTAGTATAAAGGGGAAGATAATAATGAGAAGCAATTTAGATTATTCTTCCCTGCTTGAAAAATAACTTCCTTTGCTTGAGAAAATGGAAAACAAAGGAGTTAGAAAACAGCAATGACTTTTCTTATATCCTCAACAAACAGTATTCATAGGAATGCTAATGAAGATGTTAAGAAAGTCAAAGCTAGCACCATTGATATGCCTGCTCAGAGAACTCAGTAGCATCTCCAATTAATCCAGTGTCTAAGATCTGACTGTAGGCA
The DNA here is from genome assembly GCF_049115385.1 of Moschus berezovskii. Lineage (NCBI taxonomy): Eukaryota > Metazoa > Chordata > Mammalia > Artiodactyla > Moschidae > Moschus > Moschus berezovskii. Next base: position 18,713,623 of record NC_142480.1, on the reverse strand, counting down.
CCATTCAAGTCACCCTCAGTTGCCACCACTAAAAATTTATTGTAATGGTTAGCACAAATGAGTTTGTTTTCCACAACTGTAATTTATTTCTGCTTTACATATTAGTTCATTTGTACCCCTTTTTTTTGGATTCCACACATAAGCAATGTCATGATTTTTTTCTTTCTCTGACTTAATACACTCAGTATGATAATACCTAGGTCCATCCATGTTGCTGCAAATGGAATTATCTTGTTTTTTTATATGGCTGAGTAATATCCTGGGTGTTCATTGGAAGGACTGATGCTAAAGCTGAAACTGTAATACTTTGGCCACCTCATGCGACGAGTTGACTCACTGGAAAAGACTCTGATGCTGGGAAAGGTTGGGGGCGGGAGGAGAAGGGGACGACAGAGAATGAGATGGCTGGATGGCATCACTGACTCTGTGGACATGAGTTTGAGTGAACTGTGGGAGTTGGTGATGGACAGGGAGGCCTGGCGTGCTGTGATTCATGGGGTCGCGGAGAGTTGGACACGACTGAGCGACTGAACTAAACTGAATATTCCATTGGATATGTGTACTACATCTTCTTTATCTTTTCCTCTGCTGATGGACTCAGGTTGCTTCCATGTCCTGGCTATTGTAAATAGTGCTGCAATGAATATTGGGGTTCAAGTATCTTTTGCAGTTATGGCTTTCTCTGGATACATGCCTAGGAGTGAAATTGCAGGATCAAATAGTAGCTTTTTTTTTTAGTTCTTAAGGAACTTTCATACTGTTCTCCATAGTGGCTATACCAATTTACATTCCCAGCAACAGTGTAGGAAAGTTCTTTTTTCTACACTCCCCCTCTATCAGTTATTGTTTGTAGATTTTTTGATGATAGCCTTTCTGACTGGTGTGAGGTGATACCATCTTACAGTTTTGATTTGCATTTTTTCTAATAGTCATGTTGAACATCTTTTCATGTGCCTGTTGACCATCTGTATGTCTTCTTTGGAGAGATGTCTATTTAGATCTGCCCGTTTTTTGTTATATATATATATATAAAGAAAGAGAGAGTTGCATTAGCTCTTTGTATTATATTTTGGAGATTAATCTCTTGCCGGGCTTCCCAGATGGCTCTAGAGGTAAAGAATCCACCTGCAAATGTTGGAGACACAAGAGACATGGGTTCGATCCCTGTGTCAAGAAGATCCCCTAGAGGAGGGCATGGCAACTCACTCCACTATTCTTGCTGGGAGAATTCCATGGACAGAAGAGCCTGGTGAGCCACAGGCCATACGGTCAAAAAGAGTCAGATACAACTGAGCAACTAAGCATGCACAAGCCCTTGTCAATTGCTTCATTTGCAAATATTTTCTCCCATTCTGTGAGCTTGTCTTTTCATATTGTTTATGGCTTCCTTTGCTGTACAAAAACTTTTAGGTTTAGTTAGGCCCTGTTTGCTTATTTTTGTTTTTATCTTCATTACTCTAGGAGGTTGATTGTAAAGATCTTGTTGCAATTTATGTCAGTGTTCTGCTTATGTTTTCCTCTAAAAGGCTATAGTATCTGGCTTTACACTTAGGTCTTTAATCAATTTTGATTTTATTTTTGTGTATGATGATAGGGAATATTCTAATTTTATTCTTTTACATGTACTGTCCTGTTTTTCCAGCACCACTTATCGAAGAGGTTGTCTTTTCTCCATTGTACATTCTTTTCTTGTTAGTCATAGATTAGGGGACCTTAGGTACATGGATTTATCTCTGGACTTTTTAATCCTACTCCATTGATATATATTTTTGTTTTTATGCCAACTAATAAAGACCTACTCTATAGCATGGAGAATTCTACTCAATTCTCCATAATAACCTATATGGGAAAAATCTTTAAAAAGACTGGAATATATGTATAACTGATTCGTTTTGCTATACACCTGAAACTAACATGATGAAAGTGAAAGAGGAGAGTGAAAAAGCTGGCTTAAAACTCAACATTCAGAAAACTAAGATCATGGCATCCTGTCCCATCACTTCATGACAAATAGATGGGGAAACAAGGAAACAATGACAGACTTTATTTTGGGGGGCTCCAAAATCACTGCAGATGGTTATTGCAGCCATGAAATTAGAAGATGGTTGCTCCTTGGAAGAAAAGCTATGACCAACCTAGTCAGCATATTAAAAAGCAGAGACATTATTTTGCCAACAAAGGTCTGTCTATTCAAAGCTATGGTTTTTCCAGTAGTCATGTATGGATGTGAGAGATGAACTATAAAGAAAGCTGAGCACCAAAGAATTGATGCTTTTGAGCTGTGGTGTTGGAGAAGACTCTTAAGAGTTCCTTGGACAGCAAGGAGATCCAATCAGTCAATCCTAAAGGAAATCAGTCCTGAATAGTCATTGGAAGGACTGATGCTAAAACTAAAACTCCAATAATTTGGCCACCTGATGCGAAGAACTCACCCCTTGGAAAAGACCCTAATGCTGGGTAAGATTGAAGGCAGGAGGAGAAGGGAACGATAGAGGATGAGATGGTTGTATGGCATCACCAACTCAATGGACATGAGTTTGAGTAAACTTCAGGATTTGGTCATGGACAGGTAAGCCTGGTGTGCTGTAGTCCATGGGGTCACAAAGAGGTGGACATGACTTAGTGACTGAACTGAACTGAAACTAACACAACATTGTAAATCAACTATACTCTAAAAATTTTTTAAATAAATTTAAATAAAAGAAAAACAAGATATAAAATTAGTTGAAAGGAAAAATGAAATGAGGGAAACAGTCATAAAATTTCTGTGGCCCCTTAGAATTCTCCTTTAGAACCCAGGAAAAAGCCTCAAATAGACTTAAACAGCTTTATGAGGTATACTTCTCTGATAATGAATTAACTTAGTTGTGTGAATCCAATAAGCAGACATTTGAAAACATACAAAATTGTTAAAGATAGTTTAATGAAAATGTAAAATCATGATTTTATACAAATATACAGAAGTATACATAATAAAGATTTTATTTATAGTGAGGGAATCAAGAAAATATTTTAAGAAATTCAAAGAAGAATTCAGAGACACACTTATAGGACACAAATACATAAATAAATGTAAAAATGAACACAGAACTAGATTGTTTCATATTCAGGGAAATAAGTCAATTGAAGCTTCATTAGAAAGAACAGAATTTATATAGAAAAGAATTTGTCTACAAGAAATAGTAGTTTTGCTTCACGACCAGATATAATTTTCTTGTTGTTATTTTAGCTGCTAAATCATGTCTGACTCCTTTGTGACCCCATGGACTGTAGTCCACCTGGCTCCTCTGTGCACGGGAATTCACACACAAGAATATAGAGTGGTTGCCATTTCCTTCTCCAGGAGGTATTCAGACTCAGGAATCGAAATCAGGTTTCCTGCATTGGCAGGTGGATACTTTACCACTTACTGAGTCACCAGGGAAGCCATCTATAATTACAGAATTATAAACAGTTTCTATAAAATACAAATTGTATAATTTGAAATGATATTCTATAGGCAATACATGACATTCTATGAAGGTTGACCTTTATTCAAAATGAATTTTTTGTAAAATATGTGGTAATGTTCAGTTCAGTCTCTCAGTCGTGACCGACTTTCCGCGACCCCATGAATCACAGAACTCTATTTCCTTATTTTCATGTTTAACCTTTTAATTATATTTATCTATAGAATTATTTGTCTATAGACTTGTCTGTCTCTATAAATATGTCATTCCTTGAACCTATTTCAAAATATACTTTTCTAAAACTTAGGAGAATAACCAGTCAATCAGAACAACTTGTTAGTTTAACCTCTCCTGTAGTATGTTTAATTGCACTAAAATTAAATATTTTAGCTTTTTCATTATGAGTCTTTCTTTTTGCATGTAAGCTGAAACTAAATTGTTGAATATACTGATTTTCTAAAAACCTAAAAATAAACATTTTTGTAGGGAACCAAAAGTAATATTTCTACGGCATTCAAATCTATCAAAGCTGAACAGCTTAATGAGTATTCGAAGCTTACAAAATGATTAAATATCACAGTTTTCCTTATCTTTGTTTGCCCTTAAAATACTAGAAAATATCAAAATAAAAAATCAAGGAAAGGGGGAAAATAGCATATTAATCATATACTGATGAACCTAGAAGAAAAATTTTTCGATCTGGAAAATTTTTATGAAAATAGTAAATTGCTTTTTATAGCTTTTGATATTAACATAAACTTGTTCAATACTTAACCCAGATGCTTGACTTCTAAGAACACTGTTTTGAAAGTAATTATTATGTACTCTCTCTTTAGAACTGAAATATAATTTATATCTTTAAGCCTGTAGACATTCTGATAATAGATATATATTTTTCTTGCTTCAAATTAACATAATTTATTAAATACTACATTGTGTCACAATGGGAACTGAATTTTGACATAGTGAACTATTTATTTTTCTAATTGTATTATTTTATAATGGCATCTGGTACAGAAACTCCTTGAAGTGTTAATAAAAGTAATAGTTTCATTTATCTCAAAACAAATAACTGAAAGGTATAATTTACTATGTAAAGAGACTTTCATCTAACACTTTTTTCCAATCAGTGTAGAGCAATGATAACTGGCCTTCAATGGATATTAAATATTATACATCTTTAAGATTTTCACATTGGTTTGTCCTCTCATTCTTCTTGCAAGTTCTTCAGGTTTTTAGTTGTTGTTTTTGGTTTGTTTATTTCAATTGTTAGAAGAAAAACAACCTGATTAGATGCATTTACTCTGAGATCTTAGTATGTGAGAATGATAACTGTCCAGGGACATCTATAATTTAAAGCTGAATGACTGCTTACAGAAATAAAAGTCTACATTTTGTGTTATTTCAAAGTCTGGTGAAGGTTTGGGAGATTTTTTCCTGTTCTCAAATTCTCCTATTTAACCAGAAGTAAATTTGTATAATAACATTTGGTTGTTAAACACATATTACTTTATATTATGGTACGTAAAATAAGATACTAATCAGATCAGAAAATACCACATTTGGTGTTTTATTTTCACAAACATTGGAAGATTCAGATTAGGATTCTGCCTAGTGCTATCAGGGTGACTAAGTACTCTCTGTGTCTGCTCTAGCACTTACTAGCTACAAACATTTGGTATGTCAGTCAACATATGTTTCCTTATAGATAAAGTAGAAATTATATCAATATCATAAGAGTCTTCTGAAGATCAAATACACTACAGTGTTTTTCAAGATTTCTTAAGAGCAATTAGCTGCAGAAAATTACTTTCAAGAAATTACTGTTTAAATTCCCAGAATAAAAGTAAATATTTTACAGAGAAGTTCTATTTCAGTGGTAGGCAGAGTATAAAGGGCTGCTGCTGCTGCTGCTAAGTCACTTCAGTCGTGTCCGACTCTGTGTGACCCCATAGACGGAAGCCCACCAGGCTCCCCCGTCCCTGGGATTCTCCAGGCAAGAACACTGGAGTGGGCTGCCATTTCCTTCTCCAGAGTAGTATTTTAGGCTTTAGAGACCACATGGCATCTGCTGCAGCTACACTGTTCTACAATTGTAGAATGAACATGCCGACAGACAATCAATAAAAGAATGACTGTGGCTGTGTTCCAATAAAATTTATTTATAGACACAGAAATTTTAATCATATAAAATTTCATTCATCATGGAGTATTAGTTGTTCATAATTATTAAATTATAGTTATGTGATAAAGGATTTTAAACATGCCAGTCATTCAAAACAGGCAAGTAAGACTGAGTTTTGAAGGGGTCCTATTATTCCTGCTTATTGGCTTCTTCTTCTTTGGTCAGGGAAGCCCTTTCATAAACCCAAAAAATTTCCCAGGGAATGGTTGGAAAGTCAATGACACAATACTTCCAAGTCACATAAATTGTAAAACCCTAGACAACTAGTCATTATTCATTAAATTATTATAAAAAATGCCATATTCCAAGCTTCAACTGGGAAGTTTATAATACATTTTTGTTAATAAAATAATCTTTGAAGTAATTTCATCAATTTAAAAATTCAGGATAATAAAATAGAAGATTTTTCTGTTTATCAATAAAAATAAATAACACAATGTATTAACTGCATTAATATTTACAGAAATTTTTAATTGCTTCTTGAGCTCAATGAGAAAAAAGACTGCATCATATCCTGCTTTGTATTTCTATTACCTAAGAGAGTATTTGGCTCTCACTAAGCTGAAATTTTAAAGTTAATTAAATTATGCTACTGCTAAGTCACTTCAGTCGTGTCCGACTCTGTGTGACCCCATAGATTATAGATAGCAATATATTGTGGCTCAGATGGTAAAGATTCTGCCTGCAATTTAGGAGAGACCCAGGTTTGATCTCTGGGTAGGGAAGATCCTCTGGAGAGAATGGCAACCACTCCAATATTCTTACTGGGAGAATTCTAAGGACAGAAGAGCCTGGCATGCTACGCCAGTCCATGGGGTCGCAAAGAGGCAGACATGATTGAGCAATTAACATAGGCACACAGACACACATATTCAGTGGAAATGAGGTTTAATTTATTATAGTATTATGGCTTGTCAATACAGAAAAGCCACGTCTATATTATGCAAAAATGTAAGCATTTTATAAGTAGATATATACAGAGGTAGGAAGAGCTGGACTTGTACCAATTTGGACTTTTATTCTTTAAATTGGCATATGACCCTTGGTGATCCACTGGACCTTATTCAGCTCTGGTCGTCCAGGAAAGTAGCTAGTGTCTATTACCTCTTTTTAAATATAATGACATTTAGTTATAGTATAGGATATATAACATAAGAGATTAGGAGTGTATCTTTCTTAATTTAAAGACAAACTAAAAACTGAATTTACACTAATTACTTTTCTTAAATCTGTGTCCTAATTCTAGAAATTAGAAAAGTTTAAGATGTAAATATGGGTTCTCTACATTTCTTCACTTCCTTTTATTTCTCACATTACTTTTATTTTTCATTCTGAATTATATTTTCACCTTTAAAATATCAATCTGCATTTCAACTGGTCTGGGTCACACTATATCTTCCTGAAGTCAGGCTTTATGTAGAACAAAGAACTGAAAGTAGCAGTCCATAAAGAGGTTAGGGTTTGCGTTAGTTAGGGTATAACTGTGGCTGCTTTGAGAATTCCAAAACCAAAGTTACTTAATTAAGCGCATTTTTATCTCGTATAAAAACCTAGGCTGATAGGGTAACTGCACCCGGGGTGGATTCATGTCAATGTATGGCAAAACCAACCAATATAATATTGTAAAGTAATTAGCCTCCAATAAAAAAAACAAAACAAAAAAAATTTTTTTTTCACTGATTCAAAGGGGAAAAAAAAAAAGAAAGGCTGGTTTGGCCCCAGGATCAGTGTTTCAGGTGTCAGATATTTCCCCACTGTGAAGATGAATTTTATCCATCTAAAATTCTTCATTCTGATTCCTTGATTGCCAAGGAACCTCTTGACTAGAGTTTGGCTTCCCATGTGGACCTCTCTACAAAGTACTGTAGTATATGGATTTTTTTTCTAAGTAATAGTTATATTTCTCAACATAAATAAATAAATCATGTGTGCAAAAAAAAAAAAGAACAAGGCTGCCACTATTCTGTTTCCTCCTCTATCCTTATGGTACTCTTTACCCTCACGGTCCAAGATTGCTCATCACATATCCACAGTGTAACCCATGGTAAGGGAAGAAGAACTTGAGCAGTCATACCCTTCATTATAAATATATGAACTAAATACCACATACATCCTTCCTGCTTCTGCTCATATTGACTAGTAATTAGTTACATTGTAAGCTTTGCTTCAGAGGAGGCTGAGTAATATAGGCTTATTCTTGGCAACCATGTATTTGCTTAGCATTGAAGATAGAAGACGCTTACGCCTTGGAAGGAAAGTTATGAAGAACCTTGATAGTATATTAGAAAGCAGAGACATTACTTTGCCAACAAAGGTCCGTCTAGTCCAGGCTATGGTTTTTCCCGTGGTCATGTATGGATGTGAGAGTTGGACTGTGAAGAAAGCTGATCACCAAAGAATTGATGCTTTTGAACTGTGGTGTTGGAGAAGACTCTTGAGAGTCCCTTGTACCACACGGAGATCCAACCAGTCCATTCTGAAGGAGATCAATCCTGGGTGTTCATTGGAAGGGCTGATGCTAAAGCTGAAACTGCAATACTTTGGCCACCTCATGCGACGAGATGACTCACTAGAAAAGACTCTGATGTTGGGAAAGGTTGGGGGCGGGAGGAGAAGGGGACGACAGAGAATGAGATGGCTGGATGGCATCACCGACTCTGTGGACATGAGTTTGAGTGAACTCCGGGAGTTGGTGATGGACAGGGAGGCCTGGCGTGCTGTGATTCATGGGGTCGCGGAGAGTCGGACATGACTGAGTGACTGAACTGAACTGAACTGAAGTTATATGACTGTACAGATGGAAGGAAGAATGGATGTGTGGGGACAGTAAGCTGTCTCTGTCACAAGTGTATGTAGAATTTGATTAAAGAAATGTTTTTTTGAAGAGACAGAAGAGATTTCAGGATAAAAGAGTGATTAAAAGTTGCCACCATGGAAAACAAAGCAGCAAACTGTAATGAAAATGAAAGTATTAGTCACTCAGTTGTGTCTGGCTCTTCACAGCCCACCAGGTTCCACTGTCCATCGGATCATCCAGGCAAAAATACTAGAGTGAGTAGCCATTCCCTTCTCTAGGGGATCTTCCTGACCCAGGGATCAAACCTTGGTCTCCTGCATTGCAGGTGGATTTTTATCATCTGAGCCACCAGGAAAGCAAACTGTAATATAAGCATATAATAGGAAGAAATTGGTAGAGAGCAATCAGGTTTAAGTTATGGTAGAATTCAATTCTGTGAGTGTAAGGAAAATTCTTGTGTTAAGTTATGCCATTATCAATATATTTTTAAAGACTTCCCTTCGTTTTTCTTAGCTCAGAAATTATTCATCAATACTTTTTATAGTTTTAACATGAACTAGTATATTTAACATGAGAATGTAACATTTTGAAAAAGAAATGCTCTGACAAAGCACTTCTAATGGTATGAACAAACAAAATTTCCACCCCTCCACCCAGCAACAGCAACACTTAATGAAGTGGTGTGAAGCGGGGCTAGTCCACACTAACCTTCACACCCCCACCTAGGTGTCAGTGGTCTGTGTAGGCAGTTAAGCCTCTACCGTCATCTGTCATCAACAAAGTGGAATCAAGTGAATGAGTCTGGGTAGTAAACCCTGTTTTTCCCCCAACTTCTGATGTCAACAGAGCAACATGGAGAACTAAGCTCAACTCTAACCCCTCTAGGAGGAAGAATGAAGTGGTAGAAAATGGAATAATCGGTACCATGCTTCCCCCATGTCATTAGGACCCAGCAGGGAATTAACTTTCTGCCCCAGCCATGCTCCAATAAAGTATGTGAGTCGTCCTCCACGTTCCCTCTCCTTAGTGACTCTGGGGCTACAGAGGAGCTCTCAGAGGAAATGAAATATTACACATTTGTGACCTACTTTCACTGGGAAGCTATCAGCATGATGAAGAGGTAGCTGAACTTGCACCCAATCTGTCTGCAAGTAGGCATTATGTGTACTCATTTCACTTTTACTGGGATCTGGCAGAAAGGCCAATATATATACTTACTATGAACTCATGCTACAGCTCAAAAGGAGGATTGATTACTGAAGTCAAAACATTTTTAATAAGGATACAGTGCCTCATAAAAACAATATCCTAAATGTCCAAGCTACAATCAAAAGTTACTGGTCACATGAAGAATCAGGAAATCACAACGTAAATGAGAAAAGACAATCGACAGATGACAACACCCAGATAATGCAGTTTGAAATTATCTAGACCAGAATTTTAAAGCAATCATTATAAAATTTATTAAACAATTAACTATGAAATATTTTGAAACAAAATAAAAATAGTAAATTTTCAAGAAATAGAGGTCATAAAAAGAACTAAATGAAAATTGTGGAGCTAAAAAATACAATAGCAGAAATAAAAAGCTCAATGGATGCCCAGGACAGTGACACTGGAAGTCAAAGTGACAGAAGATGGAGTTAATGAGCTTGAAGACAGATCAATAAAATGTACATGATATGAAAAAAGAGAGTCTTGACCTGTAAGACAATAACAAAAATGCTATATCCCTATAACTGGAGTTCCGAAAGGAGAAGACAGAGTAAATAGGACTGAAAAAGTTTTCAAAGATGGAATGACTACTTCCCAAATTTTGTTAAGCATATAAACTTACACATTTAAGAATGTGAGTAGATAAATCAAAGTGATCCATGATGAGATTTATCATACTGAATTTCTAAAGTACTGAAGACAAAGAAATCTTGAAAAGCAGTTACAGAGAAACTGAGAAGTTACTTACAGGGAAATACCGATTCAAATAGAGGTGGATTTCTTGTGTGTGATATTATGGAGGCCAGAAGGAAGAGGCCTAAAAATTTTCAAGCACTGAAAGAAGAATTATCAAGAATGAATTCTATATTAAATGTAACTATCCTTCAGGAATGAATAGGGAATAAAGACATTTTCAAAAGAAGGAAAACTAAGAGAAGGGTCCTGGTTATTTGTCTCTACCTCTGCCCATCAAAATAGAATTCACAGTGAAAATAAGACACAGTGTATATTCAGACTTTTTAAATTATTAATACTATATTAGTAAAAAGGAACTGAAAAAAAAATCCAGTTATGAGTGGCTAAGCTTTGCAAACAGGTAAAGGTAACATGGGATGGGCAACTATGCATCAGAGTGCAGAAAATCCAGGATAACCATGTAATATTCTTCTGAAGTATCATTTTCAATCAGTGAAACTAATTTAAAATCTCCATTATGTAATTTTCATGGTAGATCAACTACTTCCACAGTGTTAGAGGTTCATGGGCTATGATCCATAATATTAATATTACAAAGTTCAGGTAACTCCTCAAGGGTTGCGCTCATATGGAAACGGAATTGATAAATTAAGTGTAATTCTGTCCACTGATAAATATTTTTATTCAGTTCTTAATTAGTTATGAGTCATGCACCTCTTTCAAGAGACATCAGCTAAATAACTGATACTCAGAATTAATAATTATGGCACTGTTTCAATAAGAAAGTATTAAATAATGTCTCTCAGGAAATTAGATACCATTTTGAACTATAATAATTGTTTGCTATTTCTTTAACAATAATATGTATGCATTCAGCCCCTCACAGATTTTCTCAGCTTGTTGTATTTGACTCTTTTGCTAAACCTATATTATTAGCTTTACATTATCTCATGTCACAGTAATTATTCTATGTTATTTTCTGAAAACCAAATCTGTCAGAGGACTGAAATGTTCCAATTGAAGGTGAGAAAACATCTAGCAGAAAAAAAGTCAGAAAAAAAAATATTCTCAGACTGACAAGGAAAATCAACATTTTAGGTATATAACATGACCTAAAACAGTCTGATGCTATTGCCAAAGAGGCCCTTTCTTTCCTGAAGACAGTGGGTTGAAAAAGTTTTTGAAGCATTAACTCCTCAGCTTCTTACTTACACTCGTATCCAGGAAATCTTTCTGCAAAGCTAGCTGAACTCATCTTCAAGGACTGCTCACTGCAGAGTTAGACCTTATGTGCAATAAAGCAATTCCAGTTACAGGAGAAAGCATGTACTGGATTTTCAGCTCTATGAAAGCTCTCTTAAAGCCAAATGTTTACAAATTTAGACTGACTGAAAGAGCAATCAAAGTTTAAATGTAAAGTGAAGTGAAGTGAAAGTCACTCAATTTTGTCTGACTCTTTGCAACCCCATGGACAATACAGTCCATGGAATTCCCCAGGCCAGGATATTGGAGTGGGTAGCCTATCCCTTCTTAAGGGGATCTTCCCAACCCAGAAACTGAAACAGGGTCTCCTGCATTGTAGGCGGATTCATTAACTGTAAAAATCTAGTTTAATCAGAGCAACAAAGCAAGTTTTAAGAAAAAAAATCATAATCATCTTACAGTACCAACTAGCATAATGTCATTTGCTAAGTAATCAAGGCAGAATAAGTCTTTTCAACAGTGATGCTGAGGCATAACTTAAATATGGTTTTGGATATTTTTTATAAAATAAAAAATACATATTAAAAACATGTCTGCCAACAAGTAAAATTCCCTGATGACAGGAGAATAAGAACTGGTAACCAAGATGAAGTGAGAAAGTAAGAATTAAGGTATATTAATTGATTAATAAATTAATAAACTCAACATTAAAAAAGCTAATATCATGGCATCCAGTCCCATCACGTCATGGCAAAAAACAGGTGGGGGCGGGGAATGGAAACAGTGACCAACTTTATTTTCTTGGGCTCCAAAATCACTGCGGACAGTGACCACAGCCATGAAATTAAAAGACAGTTTTCCTGGGAAGAAAAGCTATGAGAAATCTAGATAGTGTATTAAAAAGCAGAGCCATCACATTGTCAACAAAGGTCCATATAGTCAAAGCAATGGTTTTCCCAACAGTCATGTATGGTTGTGAGAATTGGACCATAAAGAAGGCTGAGCACTGAAGAATTGATGTTTTCGATCTGGGGTGCTGGAGAAGACTGTTGGGAGTCCCTTGGATGGCAAGGAAATCAAGCCACTCAATCCTAAAGAAAATCAACCCTGAAAATTCATTGGAAGGGCTGATGCTGAAGCTGAAGCTCTAATACTTTGACCACCTGATGCAAAGAGCCATCTCATTGGGGAAAAAACCTGATGCTGGGAAGGATTGAGGGCAGGAGGATAAGGGTCAACAGAGGATGAGATGGTTGGATGACATCACTGACTCAATGGACATGAGTTTAAGAAAACTCAGGGAGATAGTGAAGGACAAGAAAGCCTGGCATGCTGCGGTTGATGGGGTTGCAAAAAGTCTGACACGACTGAGCAACTGACAACAACAAAGATATATTAATTGATTAATCAATTAATTTTAATTAAATGATGTAAAATAAAAGAAGAGGGCCTGTATAAAGCAGGGGGTTGAGTATATCACAAGAATAGAACTAGAAAGAGATTATGGGGAAAATATCTTTGGATGTGATCTAAATGTGGATAAGTTCCATAACAAGTGGCATCTGGACCTTCAGCCATGAAGCCTAGTCACAGCAGGAATAGCCAAGAAGGGCTTCTGGACAACTTACCTGGCTAGGCCGCGGAGACCAGGGGAGCTGAGCCAACAATGGGGACGGCTGAACAGTACATTTCTTGGATGAAGAGGACATTCTTTGTTCTTCTTTTTGCTGATTGTCTAAGAACTTCCAGGCTTCCTTCATAGCTCAGTTGGTAAAGAACCCACCTGTGATGCAGGAGACCCCGGTTCGATTCCTGGGTCAGGAGGATCTGCTAGAGAAGGGATGGGCTACTCACGCCAGTATTCTTGGGCTTCCTTTGCAGCTCAGCTGGTAAAGAATCCGCCTGCAATGTGGGAGACCTGGGTTCAGTCCGTGGGTTGGGATGATCCCCTGGAGAAGGGAAAGGCTACCCACTCCAGTATTCTGGCCTGGAGAATTCCATGGACTGTATAGTCCATGGGGTCACAAAGAGTCAGACGCAACTGAGAGACTTTCACTTTCACTTTCTAAGAACTTCAACTATGCCTGAATGTTTCCAGAATTCTCATCGATGAAACCAAATACCACCTGACTCTTGAGTTGACTCTGAATTAGCCCTAATGTAACACAACTGACGTCAGAGACCTTGACACTCAGAGGGGCAGAAGTGTTAGGAAGAGAAGAGGCATCCAAATGTCTACAAGCAATAAATGATGGAGAGGGTGTGGAGAAAAGGGAACCCTTTTACACTGTTGGTGGGAATGCAAACTAGTACAGCCACTATGGAGAACAGTGTGGAGATTCCTTAAAGAAACTGGAAATAGAACTGCCATACGACCCAGCAATCGCACTCCAGGGTATACACACCGAGGAAACCAGAACTGAAAGAGACACATGTACTCCAATGTTCATCCCAGCACTGTTTATAATAGCCAGGACATGGAAGCAACCTAGATGTCCATCTGCAGACGAATGGATAAGAAAGCTTTGGTACATATACACAATGGAGTATTATTCAGCCATTAAAAAGAATACATTTGAATCAGTTCTAATGAGGTGGATGAAACTGGAGCCTATTATACAGAGTGAAGTCAGCCAGAAAGAAAAACACCAATACAGTATATTAACGCATATATATGGAATTTAGAAAGATGATAACTATAACCCTGTATAGGAGACAGCAAAAGAGACACACATTTATAGAACAGTCTTTTGGACTCTGTGGGAGAGGATGAGGGTGGGATGATTTGGGAGAATGGCATTGAAACATGTATATTATCATATGTGAAATGAATCGCCAGTCCAGGTTCAATGCATGATACAAGATGCTCAGGGCTGGTGTACTGGGATGAACCAGAGGGATGGGATGGAGAGGGAAGTGGGAGGGGGGTTCAAGATGGGGAACATATGTACACCTGGGGCAGATTCATGTCAATGAATGGCAAAACCAATACAATAATGTAAAGTAATTAGCCTCCAATTAAAATAAATAAGTTAAAAAAAGAAAATAAGATTTGAATGTCAAAAAAATAAAATAAAAATAAGGAAGAGAAAAGGCAGCATCAGCACTTGGATGGTATTTGCCAGTGCATTAAACCTCAACTGTAAACATTGCAGGTGTTCTGTTGTATGTGAAATTTCCCAATACATAAGAAAATTCCTTGGGCTTCCCCAGTGCTGCTGTGCAAGAGTGGGCTTTTGTCACAGCTGACAAACTTCAAGCAAGGGAATTATGAATCTTTTATAAACGGTTCAAAGAAGACATTTTCTTTATTATACTGGACAGTAAGCAAATATGACCTGTTCTCCAGAGGGAGACACTATCTTAGTCTTCCAAAGCTGTTTGTTACATGAACATAGTTGAAAATATAGACAAGATACTAGATGCTACTAGATACAAGATGTACAATAAATCCAAAAAGAACAAACTAACAGAGTTAAAATACGTAAATAATTGATCTGGTGCACAAATTTTTTCATCAAATGCACTCTGTACGTTTTAAATTACCTTTTTTTATTACTGTACACAGCTAAATTTCTTAAATCTAGATAGACAAATCATCCACAGACACTTAAATTTTGCTTCCTATTTAAAAAATCTATATAGCTAATTATTTTTCTTATCCGATTGCAGTCATCATAATTTTCAAACAAGTGTTAAGCACTGTATTGCTAATAATCAATAATCATATGTTCCTGACTTTAATGAGAATATGACTAGATTTTCATTGTTAAGCATATTTGCTGCTTAGTGATACACAGATGAAAACACACAAACATGCATATACACATTCATTTATCAGACTTAAAAGTTAAACTCATTACACAGGAAAATTTTAACTGGGTTCATGGCTAAAGTTCAGGGGATTTCTCCTTTCCAGGATCCTTTTTTTTTCCTAACAGAAATAAAATTAAGAGAATATCTTACCTCTAGATAAGTAATTCAATACTACAGGAAATATTTCAAAATTATCCTTAAGAAGGCTAGGACATAAAGTGAAAGGTTATGGTTTCAGAATTTTTTGCTTTTTAAATGTAGGGCTTTCTTGGTGGCTAAGACAATAAATTCAATCCTGGGGTCAGGAAGATCTCCTGGAAAAGGCATAGTTACCCACTCCAATAATCTTACCTGTAAAATTTCATGGACAGAGGAGCCTGATGGGCTACAGTCCATGTTCAGTTCAGTTAAGTCACTCAGTCATGTCCGACTCTTTCTGACCCCATTGACTGCGGCATGCCAGGCTGCCCTGTCCACCAACTCCTGGAGCTTACTCAAACTCATGTCCATTTAGTCAGTGATGTCATCCAACCTTCTCATCCTGCTGTCCCCTTCTCCTCCTGCATTCAATCTTTCACAGCATCAGGGTTTTTTCAAATGAGTCAGTTCTTCAAATCATGTGGCCAAAGTATTGGAGTTTCAGCCTCAGCATCAGTCCTTCCAATGAATACTCAAGACTGATTTCCTTTAGGATGGACTGGTTGGATCTCCTTGCAGTCCAAGGGATTCTCAAGAGTATTCTCCAACACCACAGTTTGAAAGCATCAATCCTTCAGTGCTCAGCTTTCTTTATAATCCAACTCTCACATCCATACATGACTACTTGAAAAACCCGAGACTTTTAACTAGATGGACCTTTCTTGGCTAAGTAATGTCCCTGCTTGTTAATATGCTGTCTAGGTGGGTCATAACGCATCTTTTAATTTCATGGCTGCAGTCATCATCTGCTGTGATTTTGGAGCCCAAAAGATAAACTCTGCCACTGTTTCCATTGTTTCCCCATCTATTTGCCATGAAGTGATTGAAATGGATGCTGTGATCTTAGTTTTCTGAATGCTTAGTTTTAAGCCAACTTTTTCACTCACCTGTTTCACTTTCATCAAGAAGCTCTTTAGTTCTTCTTCAGTTTCTGCCTTAAATGTGGTGTCATCTGCATATCTGAGTTTATTGATATTTCTCCCAGCACTCTTGATTCCAGCTTGTGCTTCATCCAGTCCAGCATTTCTCATGATGTACTCTGCATATAAGTTTAATTAGCAGGATGACAATATACAGCCTTGACATACTCCTTTCCCAATTTGGAACCAGTCTGTTGTTCCATGTCCAGTTCTAACTGTTGCCTCTTGACCTGCATACAGATTTCTCAGGAGGCAGGTAAGGTGGTCCGGTATTCCATCTCTTGAACAATTTTCCACAGTTTGTTGTGATCCACACAGTCAAAGGCTTTGGCATAGTCAATAAAGCAGAAGTAGATATTTTACTGGAACTCTCTCACTTTTTTGATGATCCATCGGATGTTGGCAATTTGATCTCTGGTTCCTCTGCCGTTTCTAAATCCAGCTTGAACATCTGGAATTTCACAGTTCACTTACTATTGAAGCTTGACTTGAAGTATTTTGAGCATTACTTTGCTAGTATGTGAGATGAGTGCAATTGTGTGGTAGTTGAACATTCTTTGGCATTGCTTTTCTTTGGGATTGAAATGAAAACTGACCTTTTCCAGTCCTGTGGCCACTGCCGAGTTTTCCAAATTTGCTGGCATATTGAGTGCAGCACTTTCATAACATCATCTTTTAGGATTTGAAATAGCTCTACTGGAATTCCATCACCTCCACTAGCTTTGTTGGTACTGATGGTTCCTAAAGCCCACTTGACTTCCCGTTCCAGGATATCTGGCTCTAGGTGAGTGATCATATCATTGTGATTATCTGGGTCATGAAGATCTTTTTTGTACAGTTCTTCTGTGTATTCTTGCCACCTCTTCTTAATGTCTTCTGCTTCTGTTAGGGCCATACCATTTCTGTCCTTTACTGAGCCCATCTTTGCATGAAATGTTCCCTTGGTATCTCCAATTTTCTTGAAGTGATCTCTAGTCTTTCCTATTCTATTGCTTTCCTCTATTTCTTTGCACTGATCACTGAGGAAGGCTTTCCTTTTCTCTCCTTGCTGTTCTTTGGAACTCTGCATTCAAATGGGTATATCTTTCCTTTTCTCCTTTGCCTTTCACTTCTCTTCCTTTCACAGCTATTTATAAGGCCTCCTCAGACAGCCATTTTGCCTTTTTTGAAATGCTTTTTCTTGGGAATGATCTTGATCACTGCCTCCTGTACAATGTCAGGAGCCTCTGTCCAGAGTTCTTTTTTTTTTTTGGTAATTAATTTATTTTTTATTGGAGGCAAATTATTTTACAATATTATATTGGTTGGTTTTGCCATACATTGACATGAATTCGCCCCAGGTTTACACAAGTTCCCCCTCCTGAACCCCCCTCCCACCTCCCTCCTCCCTTCATCCTCCCTCTGGGTCATCCCCGCAGTGCAGAGTTCTTCAGGCATTCTGTCTATCAGATCTAATCCCTTGAATCTATTTGTCACTTCTACTGTATAATTCTAAGGGATTTAATTTACATCATACCTGAATGGTCTAGTGGTTTTCCCTACTTTCTTCAGTTAAGTCTGAATTTGGTAATAAGGAGTTCATGATGAGGGTCGCTAAAAACTGGAGACTACTGAGTGACTAACAGTTTCACTTTTATTTTTAAAATATTTGCTGATAACCTATGTGTCCTAAGGGCACTGACCTTCTCACTCTTCCTTTTATCTCTACTCCACCCTCATCTCAATGGTTTTATTAGTGAGTCAGCATTTTATAATAATATCGCTCATAGCATTTCATATTTTTACATAATCATGAGTGACAAAGATGTTTAACTTCTTCATATATTAATCATGCTAATCCATGCTCATTAGCAGTCATCTTTCTTCATATTTTTTCTTAAAATTTTCTATTTTTAGTCTTTCTTTACTCTGCCTTAATTTAATTGCTAATGATGTTTATCATAACCTTAAGAATGATTTATATGTAAGTTTATGCTTGTGAATGCCTGCCTACTTCTATATTTGAATGTGAATTTGACTGAGTAAGATGCTCTTTTTTTTATTTTTATTTTATTTTTAAAACTTTGAACAGAGTTACAGATTTTGCCATTTGTTATAAACTGGTATATGTAATTTAAACAGAACCATGAGAAAGTTGGTATTGTGTGAATTCTGAGGCACTTCCGACATGTTGTAAGAGTGATGTGGACTTTCTTGAGTTTTACACATTCATAAGTGAATGGTCTGTATCTCGTGCCTTTGTTGGTTTTCTGTGAGCTGTAGTTTCTGGGAAATGAGCAGCTCTCATTCCTGTAACTCTTGTAATCCAGTCATTCGTGTGCCTCCTTTATGAGGATTCAGTGTGGCTGTTGTGCTGTTATCCCTCTGATAGGAACTCTAACTCAGTGTAAAGCCCCAAAGATCTGTTACTTATTTTTATTTTATATTGTACTATATTTTATTTATAGTGTTGTGTTTGTTTCAGGTGTATAGCAAAGTGATACAGTCATACATATATATATATATATATCAATTAACAAAAGCAGTTCCCGTCTTTTGATGGGGAGTTCGTGGTTTATAATATAAATGGCATTATTTTGAGAGAGGGATAACTTAGGTAAGGCATTGGGTTTTTTTTTTCTTTTTGCAGCTTGAGGCAGTTGTAAAATAACTTAATATAGCTTTTTTACAACTGTGTATTCTATAGTATTTTTTTCATTTGGTGATATTTTAACTGTTAATGTTTATGGCATTGTGCTTTGTACCATTTATTAAATTTAAAAAAAATAAAAATAAGATGCTCTTAAGACACAATGTTTATTTTATAAATATTGTGACCTTGTTTATAAAAAAAAAGAAAGAAAAAAGATGGGGAGGCCAAGAAGTAAAAAGCAAATGTTCTGAAGCTAGTCTCAGTGTCCATCTCTGACAGTGGTCTTGACATTCCTCTTGTAACAGTGTTCTGCACTTGTTTTCTTTCTTTTTATTAAACAGACTTTACAAATATTTTATAGCAGTTTTAGGTTCATATTAAAATTGAAAGGAAGATACAAAAATCTTTCATATATCCCCTGCTGCACACATGCATAGCCTCCCTGACATCAACATTCCCCAGCAGAGTGGTAACTTGATACATCATAATCACCCAGAATCCATAGTTTATATCAGAGTTCACTCTCGGTGGCATACATTTTATGGATCTGAACAAGATAGTATACGACGTGTATCCTCCAGTATAGTATCATACAGAGTATTCCACAGAGTATTTATAATGACATGTATCCTCCAAGATAGTATCATGCAGAGTATTCCACTACCTAAAAATTCTCTGAGCTCCACCTATTTTATTTACTACGTCCTAGATTTTCCTACAGATTATTAGCATATTTTTTTAACAATTAGGTAGTTTTCTACTTAAATATTTTATTAAATCAGCTTCATACTGATAAGAATACATTTAATTGTTTCCAGGTGTTGGATATTATTTACAAAACCATAATAAGCACTGTTGATATAACATCTTGAGGGCACTTTTGTGAGTATGTGCTGTGTGCTCAGTCATGTCCGACTCTTTGCAACCCATGGACCGTAGCTCATCAGGCTCCTCTGTTCATGGGGTTCTCCAGGCAAGAATACTGGAGTGGGTTGCCACTTCCTTTCCATTTGTGAGTTTACCTGTAGGATAATGAAAGATTTTAAGTGAGGAGGACAAAAGCATGTCAGTGACTATGAACACAGTCATGCACAGAACCGGGCAACAGTGAGAGCATACAAATTTAATGTCAGAGAGTAAATGTGAGACAAGAAAGAGATGGGAAACTAGCATTTGCTTCATGCATACCATGTACCATAGGTATAATCACATTTTCCTGTGAACAGGATTTCAAGTTAACAAACATCATCCCCACTTTTAGAGAATTGACCTTAATCAAGTTCAGAAGAGAATAGATGGCTTTATGGGGTTGTTCATATTGGGAGATAGAACTGGCCTTCAGACCAAAATGCATATTCCTATAGAGAAGTTTTGAGGCTAAGGCACTCACCGTGGGCCATCTGCAGGCTTTGTGGTGGAGCAGATTTTGAACCAAGGTTGGCCTGTCCCAGAATCTGCCCTCTGTGCTTATTAAATTACACCACTCCTAAGAGGGAAAACTGTCAGAAACAAAGAAAACACTATTCCTCAAAGTCCTGAGGTTCTGCCTGAAACAGGTAACAAGGATATTAGCACTGGGATAAATTCAGATGTCCAGGTATGACAAGCTGGGGAGATTATTCTTAGCCAATCTGGTAGCAAGTGGTCCCTGTTGCGAATTCTAGAGAACTGGACCTTCAAGTGAAGGTCAAGTGGCCTATGAAAATATAAATGTGAGTATTGGTAAAGCTTTGAAAGCGCTATTCTGATCTGGGGCAAAATCATTATTAGAAAAATGTTAAGTAAATGAAATAAGAAATACTGTAAGTAAAAGTATACAAGAAGTGTCTGTCATAATGTAGGTACTAAATGGTCACTGAAATTTTGTTTTATTATTTTAAAAGGTTGTACATAGTTAATAACAACCTATAAGTGATAAAAATCTGCCTGTTTATGCAGGAGACCTGGGTTCAATCCCTGGATCAAGAAGACTCCCTGAAAAAGGAAATGGCAACCTACACAGGTATTCTTGCCTGGAGAATTCCATGGACAGAGGAACCTGCCAGGCTATAGTCCATGGGGTCACAAAACAGTTTGACATGACTTAGTGACTGAAAACAACAATGTTAGAAGTAAGTTTGGACTACATTTAATTCATTCAATGGAAACTACAGTTTCTAATATTCCCACATTAAAATAAAGCAAATAAAAACATAAACATAATTTAACATATAACTATTTCTAGACACAGGAGTTAAGAACTTTAAATGATGCCCTTATTGAGAAAACTAAACCAAACTAAATATCACCTAATAATACATAAATGTCTCTTAATGTATGCAAAGTCCTAAAAAATTATAGGGTTTTTAAAAAAATCGATTCAATCAAACCAATTTCTAAATTATTGTGCTTCAAGAGCGTCACTGTATGTTAGATAGGCATATTATTTAAGAGTGGACACAACAATTGAAATTTCAAGTATGGCTGAATTCCATTAATGGAGGAGACAAGAGATAATATTACCCACCATAGTTTCTCTCTCACAATAGAAAAAATGTATTTTATTCCACCGTGTGAGCTCAGTCACTTCAGTCATGTCCAACTCTTTGCTACCCTATGAACTGCAGTCTGCCAGACTCTTCTGTCCATGGGGTTCTCCAGGCAAGAATACTGGAATGGGTTGCAGTGCCCTCCTCCAGGGGATCTTCCCAAGCCAGGGATCAAACCCACATCTCTTACATCTCCTACATTGGCGGGCAGGTTCTTTACCACTAGTGCCATTTTTACCATTATAATTCTTAAAATGGGTATATATGCTAGGTATTTTTCTTATATTTGTAAACAGATAGATAAGACATAGAGAAGTCAAATAACTAAGTTCCCAAGGAAGCATGACTAGAAAATGGAAAAACCCGGGAAGCATAGAGCCTTTATTCCACCAAATACATACCAATATGACTTGAGAATAAACCAACTTGTGATATAATTATACCTAATTTTAGCAAAATGTGATACGTGACTAGTTTTACAAAGTTGTTCATAGTATGATCCCCGACTTTCTTGTTTTATAAGCAAATTTATTATAAAATTTGTTAAATGTGTTCTCTAGTGCACCCTAAATATTTTTTTCAGGCATATAAAAAGCAAGCACAGTTGAATAAGGAGGAATTTGAAGGCAAGTTATGATCAAATATAATGATCTTTACTATGCACATTAAACCAATTTTCTAAACTTCCAGTCATGAATCAGATTTTCATAAGCCAATGGAGAAAAATTTGTAATTTCAAGAGAAAAAAGAAATTAATATTTTCTCCTCCTATAAAATAAACAGAGGGGGAAAGGGAGGAAACAGAAGTTTCTCCATTTTATAGCTCCAAAACTCTTCCTCTGGATCCTGAAGATTTCTGCACACTATAATCAGGAAATACTAAGTTACTTATTTTGGTTCAACCAAAATTAAGTGAACCACTGAGAAGCTGGCACTGCATGTTGCACTGGTTCAGAACACAGATGTCAGGTCTGTACCAGCTGGGTTCTGACACTTAATCAGCTGTGAGCCTTTAGCAAATTCCTTGGAATCTAGTTCTTTCATCTGTTCCCTCACCAGTAAAACATTTGCTGATGCTAATAGTAATAAAAATTTCTTCAAAGCACCATGAGGATTTTGAGTTTACATATGCAAAGCACCTAGAATAGTATCTAGAACATAGCAGATGAACAGGTGCCTTGTCAAGTTCAGCTGTTATTGTTGGGTCTTTTTGTATAAATTTTATTTCCACTCAAGTATCTCATAGTCCAGGCTCCATTAAACGAGTCTAGAGAATACCAGGAAGAAGTATTACTACAATGTGATAAGTATTAAGATTACTACCTGCAGAGTGCTTCATATCTTAGAAGTAGAGTGCTTATTATATAACTTGCTTAAGAATAGGTCACAAGGGCAGTGAAGGATGGAACCAGAATTCATGGTGGGTTGACATCAGAGCCCACATACTTCATCAATATGAGATTCTGCCTTCTTGGAATAAAAGACAGTCTCTGGATGCCCTGTACTCTGGAGTCTTGCTAAGTTCAAACCCCATTCTACCATATATGAATCCATTTATTTAATTCTTAAAATAGGTTTACAAATGAGGTATATTTTCAAACAGATAAGTTAAGGCTTACAGAAGTTAAATAACTAAGTTCCCTAAGGAAGCATGACTATAAAATGGAAAAGCCAGTGTTTGACATAAATTGTTTTGACTCTAAAGTCTATGCTCTTCCCAATACATTGCACAGCCATTCATTGTATTCTTATTTAATCTCCCCCACAACATGGCAAGGTAAGTCCTATTATCTGTCTTCTTATAAACAATAGGATATATTAAATGACTTGCCTGAGTTCGCCCAGTTTTTAACTCTTGGAACCAGGGTTCTAGGCCATGTAAGTTTAACTCAAAAGTTCATTCTCTGTGATAAACATTCTCTATGATAAACCTCATTGAACCATTCTTTTGATCAAACTGCCCATCATATTGACGCTTTTGGACATATTAAAAGCTTATTTCATCCTCACCTTTGCTATAAGATCCTGTTTGTTGGTAAATGAAACTCAAGCATGAACTTGACCATTTTATAACAGTCATTTGTTTTCTTAGTCTTGATCCAAATGACACTTGGAAAATAGACTTAGAAGGGCAACAGTTCAGTTTATTCACTCAGTCTTGTTGAACTCTTTGCAACCCCATGGACTGCACCACGCCAGGCTTCCCTGTCCATCACCAACTTCCGGAGCTTACTCAAACTCACATCCATCGAGTCGGTGATACCATCCAACCATCTAATCCTCTGTTGTCCCCTTCTCCTCCTGCCTTCAATCATTCGCAGCATCAGGATTTTTTCCAATGGGTGAGTTCTTTGCATCAGCTGGCCAAAGTATTGGAGTTTCAGCTTGAGCAACAGTCCTTCCAATGAATATTCAGGACTGATCTCCTTTAGGACTGACTGGTTTGATCTTGCAGTCCAAGGGATTCTCAAGAGTCTTCTCCAACACCACAGTTCAAAAGCATCAATTCTTCAGTGCTCAGCTTTCTTTATGGTCCAACTCTCATATGCATGCATGACTGCTGGAAATACCATAACTTTGTGTAGATTGACCTTTGTCAGCAAAGTAATGTCTCTGCTTTTTAATTTGCTGTCTGCGTTTGTCATTGCTTTTCTTCCAAGGAGCAAGCATCTTTTAATTTCATGGCTGCAGTCACCATCTGCAGTGATTTTGAAGCCCAGGATAATAAAGTCTGTCATTGTTTCCCCATCGATTTCCCATGAAGTGATGGGATTGGATGCCATGACCTTAGCTTTTTTCTTTTTTAAAATTTATTTTTTAATTAATTAATTTATTTTAATTGAAGGCCAATTACTTTATAATATTGTGGTGCTTTTTGCCATACATTGACATGAATCAGCCATGGGTGTACATGTGTCCCCCCGTCCTGAATCCCCCTCTCACCTGCCTCCCCATCCCATCCCTCTGTGTTGCCCCAGTGCATTGGCTTTGTGTGCCTGGTTTCATGCATCTAACTTGGACTGGTCATCTATTTCACATATGGTAACATACATGTTTCAATGTTATTCTCTCAAATAATCCCACTCTCGCCTTCTCCCACGAATCCAAATGTCTGTTCTTTACATCTGTGTCTCTTCTGCTGTCTTGCATATAGGGTCGTTGTTACCATCTTTCTAAATTCCGTATATATTCATTAATATACTGTATTGGTGTTTTTCTTTCTGACTTACTTCAGTCTGTATAATAAGCTCCAGTTTCATCCACCTCATTAGAACTGACTCAAATGCATTCTTTCTAATGGCTGAATAATATTTCATTGTGTATATGTACTATAACTTCCTTATCCATTCGTCTGCTGATGGACATCTAGGTTGCTTCCATGTCCTGGCTATTATAAACAGTGCTGCGATGAACATTGGAGTACATGTGTCTCTTTCAATTCTGGTTTCCTCAGTGTGTATGCCCAGCAGTGGGATTGCTGGGTCATATGGCAGTTCTATTTCCAGATTTTAAGGTAGCTCCACCTTGTTCTCCATAGTGGCTGTACTAGTTTGCATTCCCACCAACAGTGTAAGAGGGTTCCCTTTTCTCTGAATGTCAAGTTTTCTGCCAGCTTTTTCACTCTCCTCTTTCACTTTCATCAAGAGGCTCTTTAGTTCCTCTTTACTTTCTGCCATAAGGGTGGTGTTATCTTGTAGACCAAGATGATATTGCTATACAGTATTTGAAAAGTTTATTTTTGGAACTGAGTCTACACTATTTGGAATTTTTAAGTGAGTTTAAACGTTCATCTAAATCATTTAAAATACATATTTTATTGACGTATTCCTCATTTTACCAACAAATTATTTAAGGAGTCTTTAGAATAGTATTTTAATTGATGATCTCTAGAAAGTATCTTCTTTTACAAATGGAATTACTGATGATAAAAGTCATCCTTGATTTAGAGATTACATTATGCATGGCACTTGTAGCAAACAGATGGCACTCTCAAATTAGGATTATCTGGGGAGAGTTTATTGAGAAGTCAACGTGTTTTAAAGGCATGGGGAAAGTGTGGAGAGACCACAAGGACTGGAGTATATGTATGAAGCTGCTGCCATCCCTTGTCTTGTGTGGATGAGGGAAAGGAGAGGTTGCTGGAATCTGGGAAAGATTGAGAGTTGTGTAGAAAATGCCAACAGTGTCTTTCTGTCACTAGCCAGACCAGTCTAAGGTAACTGTAGAGGATGAGTATAAAAGAGAACTATGACCTGTATTTCTATCCTCCTGGCTTTTAATCTTCTTTCTGTGCCTCAGATTGGCCTGACTCAATTCTAAGTCAGAGGATGGGAAACTATGGATGTTAGTCATACAGTTTGGTCTCCCAGGGCAAAAAGTAGGGTGGAGAAGGGCAGAGACCATAACTGAAGGGCCAAATGGAAATATCCAGTATAGAAACCAGCACTCATATTAACTAATTATGTACTCATGTATTCATATGCAGTTTATATATTCAATTTGCAGATATATGCGGCTGTAGTAGCAGTGAAAGTCACTCAGTCATGTCCTACTCTTTGTGACCCAATGGATTGTAGCCCGCCAGCCTCCTCTGTCCATGGGATTTCCCAGGCAAGAATACTAGAGTGGGTTACCATTTCCTTCTCCAGGGGATCTTCCTGACCCAGGGACTGAACCTGGGTCTCCTGCGTTGCAGGAATCCTTGTACTAGCCTATATTATCATACTAATAACTGTGATTAATATTGGCTAATTATAAATACATAGGAGCTTCCCTGTTGATTCAACAGTAAAAGAATTCACCAACAGTGAGGAGAAATGGGTTCGATCCCTGGGTCAGGAAGATACTCCAGAGAATAAAATAGCAACTCTCTTCAGTATTCTTGCTTAGGAAATCCCATGGACAGAGGAACCTGGCAGGCTGCAGTCCATGGGCTCACCAAAGTTGGACATGACTCAGCAACTAAACCACCACCACCATAAATACAGAAATATTTGTCATCTATCTCCTAACATGAAAGCAAAGGAAGCCAGAGTATTATTTTAGAAAACTCAAACAATGAGGAGTTAGAATGTCTACACTTAAGTTATCTACTGAAGGTATGATCTTACACAAAGCAATTAACCTCTTAATATTTCAGCTTCTGTTCTGTAAAAAAGACAATATATGCCCTGTCTCTCCAATGAGCATGTGGTGATAGTCTGTTGGTTACATTGAATGAGACAGTATTTTGAAAATATAAAATATTATTTGTTTTTGAGAAGAAAGTGTTGAATTAGATCATCTGGAAAACAATTTAAAATTTGTTTTATTCATTTTTTAATGAAACTCATATTAAGAAATTATATATACACATTATTTATATAAATAGGAACATTCAATTTAGCTTAACTTTAAAGTCTTGATTTCTATTTTTAAGCACAATTGTCTTCTTTCTGAAAAATTGAAAAATATAACACTGTATGATCTCCTTACATTTGCCTGGCATACTTGTTAAAAGAAAAAATGTAACAAGTATATTTTGCCACCCTGAAAATGTCAGTCCTATATTAGCAGTTGTGCTTATTTAGATAAGAAAATTAAAATGTTCCAGAAACATAAAATAATTTATGCTAAGTTCTTAAATATGAGCTTAAATGTTAGTCACCTTCCTATTTTCATTCAGTATACTCTTCCTGACATATTCACAATGTGACTCGTTCTATCAGCTATAAGGCAACAACTTCCAGGTTGTTATTATCATTGTTATTAATTATTATTCATTGTAGGAAATGGCAACCCACTCCAGTATTCTTGCCTGGAAAATCCCATGGACAGAGGAGCCTGGTTGGCTACTGTCTATGGGGTCGCAAAGAGTTGGACACGACTGAGCGACCTCACTCTACTTACAGACGTCATAGGTAGCTCGAGTTCAATATGATGAAACTAAATTAGGTGATTTTTTATCCAAAATGGCTCTTCTTATTCAAGAACTTATTACCTATCTAGACACCCAGAAATTTGAATGCTAGCAACTAGTCACCACCTTTTAATAACCTATGTTTAGTTCATTGCAAAATGCACAATTTGGTGCCGTTTGTCTCTAGACTAACATTTTCAGTCTACTGTTCACAGTGTTGTTGTAATGATCTACTAAAATACAAACATGAATAGTTACTTTTCTACCTAAAACCTTTTATTATCTTCATAACAGGGGAGTATCTGATGATGAGTGATCATTATTTGAGCTCTGTCCAGTCACTTCTTACTTTATTATTACTCCCACCCTACCCTAGTCCCCAGGCTTCCCTGGTGGCTTAGTGATAAAGAATCCATCTACCAGTGCAGGAGATGCCAGTTTGATCCTTGGTCTGGGAAGATCCCGTGTAAAAGGAAATAGCAACCCACTCCAGTATTCTTGCCTGGGAAATCCCATGGACAGAGGAGCTTGGTGAGCTACTGTCCATGGAGTTGCAAAGAGTCAGACACGAGTTGGCAATTGAACAACAACAACAACAATCCTAATCCCCAACATATACAGATATACCTTACCCTCAAGCATTTTCCTAATGACCCATGGTGTTTGAGGTCTCCACGTCTTTTTGTCACTATGTTCTTCCCATAGAATAGACAGACTTCTTATTCTCCACCCCATCACCATCACCAGTCTGGCAAATACTCATCATCAGAATATACTCAAGGCTACCACCTCTGTGTGTGCTCCTCACTTTCCCAAAGAATAGGCCACATCCTCTTTTGGGGTCTTTTATCATCACACCCTTCCTTTTTTGTCCATCCCTGATCCCTTACTGGTATGTAAGACTCCTTCTCAGCAGTGCTGACTTGGTATTTATAATAACTAGAAAAGCAGGGGCTTAGAAATTACATATCTAATGAAAGAATGACTAGAGAGATAAAATTATATAAGAATAATTTTGTACGTTTACAATTTTGTCTCTAAATTGGACTTCCCAATTGTCCTTGATAAACCTAAAAATAATCATTGTTTTTTATACAGTAAGAGGAGTGTACTAAACATGTATAAAAGGAATGGTTGGATAACATAGTTACAGTGGCATAGTTCTCACATAATGTTTCCCAACAGAAAAAAAAATGCAAAATAACAGCAAATCTGTTATATTTCACTGTTTCTTTGTTGGACTAAGCTCAGGATTTTATTCATAATTTTATCACATAGCTATTCTTTCACACTGAACTTTCTGCCTCAAAAGAATTAGATACTAAGGGAGATAAATGCCCTTTATTTTTTGCCAAGATGAAAGAATTCTCCACTAAATTTGTTCTATACTAAAATAAGATAAGAATTAAAATACATAAATTTGCATTCTCAATATAAAAGTTTACATTTAACAAATCAAAATGTGAGTTAGTCATGTCTTTTAATTCTAGGAACATCTTAAAATTAGGAGCGTACTTATGTGCACTTAAAAAATAGACTTTATCATTTTCAAGTCGCAATTTTTTCCACTTGGAAAATTTTTTTCAGATCAAAATTTCTCTACCTACCATTATGTTGAACTGATATAATTTTGTACTATTTGATTTAATGTAGAACATTAAATTGTATGAACAGTATTTATCTGCTGTATTTTACTGAGTCCATCTTTTTCCAACCATATATTTTGTTAAAAGTAAGATTTAAAATCTATGTTCTTATCTTGTTTTTTCTAAAGTAAAATAGAAAACACTATTATAGCATCTATTTATGCCAGGGGAAAGATTTTATAAGAAATACAGCAAATATATTTTCAGTATATTTCATATAGTGTAAAAGAAATGGAATTTCTTAACGTTCAAGTATTTGCAACAAGTTTAAAAGGAACCAACTTCTGAAGAGAAATTTCTAGAAATTCTTGTTATAAGATTTACAGAAATCTTGTAGAAGGCTCTATTGTAAGCCAGAGTAGGGAGGCCTACCAACAGAAACTGTGAATTGTTTTTATTTATCACATGGCCCAGTAGAAAGAATGAGCTGACTGCTAAGTCATAGCACAGTTTACTTAAAAGCATGTTCACTTAAAAATAGGAGTCACAAAGAGGTAAATTAATGAAGGCAACTAAACAGACAAACAGCTCCGGATGGAGCATGAATGGCATTCCTCTCACCATTGTTACTGCTGAGAGAAATCAGACTGGCATGGTCTGATGTGTGCATTTTTTTCCTTTCAATGTATTTTTTTTTTGCCACTCCAAGCAGCATGGCCAGAGATCGAACCTGTGACTCTTACAGTGGTAGTGCAGAGTCTTAACCACTGGCCTGCCAGGAAATTACTTCAATGCATTTTCTACTGAGATATAATTGACAGATCATATTGTGTAAGTTAAGGCATACAACATGTTGATCTGATACATTTATATATTCAATATGATCAGTACCACAGAAGTAGCTACCTCCTCTACCACATTACATAATTATCATTTATTTTTGGTGATTAGAAAGTTTAAGATCTAGTCTCTTAGCAACTTTGAATTATATAATATAGTATGGTGGTGTGTTAATTTTTGAGACAAAGAAACAAAGGTAAATCAAGTTTAAATGACCAGTCCTGAATTACATAGCTAAAGTCGATCAATTCAGAAACAGTTATAACCCCTTAGAGCCCTTTTCTCCTATCCCATTGCCTATTTCTATTCATAAGATGTTTCCTGAGAAAAATGCCTGAAGCTGAAATAAAAAAGATCCCAAATATGATCAAATATGAAGGTAGAGACATACACAATTGTGTCAGCAGTTGCCTGTGATTCCTGGGTTAGCATGAATATGAGGGCAGAGGCATAGTTAGCTGTAGAAGACATTTTGTCATAAAAGTCTCACTTCTGGGTCTCATGCTTAAGACTATTTTTTTCCCAGTGTCAATCATAATTCTACATAGCCTCCATTTTCATAAAGCACTATAAAAAGAGAAGTTCTGTTACATAATGACTTAAAGAATAATGCAGATTTTCAAACTCAGGACTGAATTTTGTGGAAAAAATGTTGGTATTTATTTAGGTTCAAATTATAGCCCTAGTTTGAGGAAACGTGGGCAAGTTGTTTAATCTCTCCACACTTCATAGTCCCTGATTATAAAAGTGGCAAATTAATAGTATTTTAGTGGGCCGTTGTGAGGAGAACATGAGTAAAGATACTTAAAGCCTGTAAGCAGTGACTGGCACTCAATAAACCTCTGCTTAAATTTTGGTCGTCATTGTTATTTCATTATCAAACTTTAACAAAGGCATTCACCTCCAAATAACAATATGGACACATTTTATTTTTTTAAAAAAACATATAAACTATAAGTGTGAGTATTTTTAAGGTATGCATTTATGACTCAGAAAATGACAAACAGGAGTACAGTGTAGTGGCAATTAAAGTTGTCACAAATCTAGGTTATCCCTGTTAATCCCATCACCTATAGGTTTACAGAGGGCAGAACAATTGTAGCATCAGATTCTTTTAAATAAGTTCTACCAGTTTTACTTGAATCTGATGATAATTCTGCTTTCTGATTTTATTAGTGTGATAAGCCTCTGAATGTTTTAATGCTTACATTTATATTTTTTTCTGTTTCAGTTCCCACTATACTGTTTCAAATTCTTTCCCCTTTCAAAGCTGACAATGTTTCACCCCTGTTTCCTTTTTTCAATCTCATTTCTTATTTGTTCCTCTTCTTATTGTTTTCCAACCTGACTTTCAGCTTCTGAAATCTCCCAAGCCCTAAAGAAACTGAAGAACATTCCTTCACTCACTGGATGAGTCCAATATCTAGTAAAGAAATATAAAGAAGATTAAGAAGGCAGCACATTGGTTGATCAACCGGAAAGTGGCCTTATACTCAGGCTATCCCTTCCCAGAAAGGAATCTCATGTGCTTCTTTGCTCGTAAATTCCTTTACTAATTCATTTAAGAAATATCCACTGAAATCTGTTCTGGGCCAGGTATTGTCAGTCATTTCTGCATATAAGCATTCATTTATTTTCCACAAAATATTATGGTGTGCACAACTTTGTGCTAGGTATTAGGAGAAAGTCTACTTTTAGGGAGAAATACAGTGATATATACCAATGCTGATGCTTTATGTATGTTAACTAACCTACTTCAAGAATGGGCTGGCCAAGCTGTTATCCAGAGCATTAAATAAAATTTTTCTACCTAGCAGTCACAAGTGTATTATCTGGTATTTTTGGGCCTGATTGTTGAGAATGTTCCTTGAATTGTTGCAGATCTTTGATTAATTTTCAGAGTTCTGAAAAAGCTAACTTGGACAACTTTTGCTTTCTTATTGCTTTTATTGCAGTGCAGGTTTTCAAGCTCCTTACTCCATCATTCTGAAATCCCCTTCCTGTTGTGGTTTTAAACTCACTTCCAGAATTCCATTCTTATCTCATTCTTTGTGATCATGTTCATTGTCATCCTTCAGTGACATTAACTGGGTCTTGGCCCTGATATGCTTTATAATAATTCAATATCTCCATTGCTGACATGGTACTACCTGGTTTAATCCATCTTCCTAGAAATCGTGTTGCTGAATCTCAGTGTTGATCCCTACTCTCTGCTTAAAGACTATTTTAGAAAGGTGATGCCCTTGCAACTCTTTGTGTATATATCTGACATAGAATTTAAGAAAGGGATGAAATCACTTCTGATATCCTTTTATATTTGTCCTGGTATTAATCCTTGTATATGGTGTAACTTATATAGAAAAGAAAGTCACTTTTCTCTCCTTGGGCCTTATTCTTTAGACTTAGGAAAAATTATCCTAGGTATACATTTAAAACATGGTTGTTTTCCTATGAAGGCAAAAATCCCAAGCACAAGATGAGAAAGCTATATTTTAAAACGAACTGTCTCAGTTGACTGCTACTCTGAGTTTATTTTCCTTTTAACGATCTCAGTAAATTTCCATGCAGAGATTTTAGCTTGGTCTACAGTGTACTCTGGGCATGTAATGGAAGAGAATTTAGGTGTCAAGGGAGTGTACCATAAGCCTTAAGGTCAGTATAGAAGAGAAACCTATAATTAGTGAGAGAGCTCCAAGAGAAACATTTATATTTTTTCAGGATAAAAATTAGAAGGGCCACTGCACCCTTAGTAACCTTGGAACACTGGAAGTTAAGGAAACCTAGATTTTCCCCTTACAGAGATGATGTACACTAACTACGCTTATCCCTGAACTTTTGAGGGACCTCCTCCAAGAAGATCTAAGTACTTACTCCAGGAATCTGCCCTGACCTCCCTACCCAACCTTATGGTGGATTAGATGCATCCTCCATGTAGCCCCACCTACTCAGTATCTACACCACAATTACTCTATTAACCCTTCCTTAACCCATAGACCTACAGGAATTTTGACTTACCTTTGAATTTCAATTTCTAGAATAGGACTTGGTACTACTAGATGCTCAATAAATTGCTTGTGAAACTTTTATTTAACATTCCTCTTGCTTGTTCAGACTTCTTCTCATTACTCCCCAAATATCTGTCAAGCTGGGCTGTTTGTTCCAGTGGGATTTTCTTGCCCTTCAGAGTTCAACCCATTTGACTTTAACAGTCAACTATACTGTTGTCTAACTCTGTTTTGCCACTGGCACTGCATTTTTCTTCTGCTTTCCCTTTAAAACACACTAATATTGCTTTTCCTTTTGTTTACTAGCAAGGATCATTTTGGGGAATTTAGCTTCCTGAATCTGTTTGCTCTTCATTCACTTTCTCCTTCTTGCCTTTCCCCCCATTTTAATGCAATTGAACCTATATATTAGGTATCACAAACTCTTAGTCTCTAAATAAATACTGTTTTCCTTTTCTCCCATAATTGTAAGCAGTTTCACTTTACTGATCTATCTCACCTTCTTAAACCTTCTCCCAGAGTTGTGAAACTCTTCTCATGCTTGAATCGTGCGTGACCTGCTTTAGTAGAGCTCCTTTGTCAGTGCCTCCAGAATCTACACCCTTCTCTTTGGAGCCTCTGTGACACTTGTCAGCTATGAAGGAAAACTGCTTAGATCGGATTAGAAGGCAGGTGTCCCTTTCCTGCGATTTACTCACCTGCAGATGGTTTGAATCCAGAAGTACTTCTCTTATCAATGCAAATTCCATTCTTCACCATCCACGTTATATCCGATCTGAGCCCTGTGTTGTTGTTGTGTACAATGCTTTATTTATACAGTGACCATAACTCTGCTGCAATTGCTGTCTAGATCAGTGGACTACACAAAAACTCCACTCCTCCTGCTCAAATTCTGTGTGCTGGCCCACCGAGCGGTGTGCTGGCAATGGGGATTTCAGCCTCAGTTCTGCTGGAAAGACTCAAGAACCACCCCCAATCTTTCCCTTTCCCTGTCTCTCTCCCTTCCTTTCTCCCATCTTCCCGCATGCTTTTCCCTATTCTGTCTTCCCTCACTCTCCTTATCACTCACTAGTCTAGTCTTAACATGACTTTCCCCGTTCTCCTCCTTGGATGGTACTCAGCTTCCCATCACATTTTATGACCACGAGTCTCTTTAAAACTTATTTTATTTGCTTGTGTGTATGCTCAGTCCTGTCCAACTCTTTGTGACGTCATGGACAGTGGCCCACCAGGCTTCTCTGTCCATGGAATTTTCCAGGGAATAATACTGGAGTGGGTTGCCATTTCCTCCTCTAGGGGATCTTCCCAACCTAGAGATCCAACTCACGTCTCTTGCATCTCCTGCATTTGCAGGCAGATTCTTTACCACTGTGCCACCTAGGAAGCCCATTATCTTTGCCACTTTCTCTTAAAACAGTAACTGAACCTGCAATATCATTCAATAAACATCAGCCTTTATTATTATTTTACTTATATTCATTCCACACCCTGGGAAGGCCCATGGTCTAGGAGTTTATCTGACATAATTGCCTGTGCTGTGTAGTCTACCTCAAGTCATTTTTTTCCTGTCACCAAATTGTGTGTATGCGTTGAGGGTAGGGGCATCAGGATCAGTTGACTTAGAGCTTTAAGACCTTCAGTATTTGACACTCATGGAAAACTGTTTACTGGCACATGGATTTGACATGCAAAATCATCCCATGGCTTCTTTGGTCTATTTCTGCTCTACTTGTGATCTAGTTGTGCTCATCTTTGCTTTTCAGGGCTTCCCAGATGGCTCAATGGTAAAAGAATCCACCTGCCAATGCAGGAGACTTGGGTTTGATCCCTGGGTCAGAAGATCCCCTCGAGAAGGAAATGGCAACCAACTCCAGTATTCTTGACTGAAAAATCCCATGGACAGAGGAGCTTGGCAGGCTACAGTCCACAGGGTCACATAGAATCAGACATGACTGAGCTTGAGCATGAGAGAAAGAATTTGCCTTCCAACTTTCATTTTCAGTTCAATACACAGGAGCCTACCTTTTTCATTGATCTTCCTTATCCCATTTCAAGCCATAGAACTATTTTCCTTTGGACTCCTCAAAATGTTCCAACCATGCAATCTCTTGCATGATTGTTACTTTTTTGTATGCTCTTGCCCCCAGTTTTATTAGATCCCTTGCAAACCCAGTCTGATTTATGGGTTGAGTGCATATAGGCAGCACATAAACAAACACACAGGTTCATGCTCACACACTCAGGAATCAAAATTTTTCCTTAAATCCAGACTAACTAGTCCAAGTCTAAGACGTTATAACAAGTTAAATCAGAAAGGACAAAGAACAAATGTACAACTGTATCATAATAAAACCATGCACGTTCATAAAAATTTCTGCCAGCATAAGGACTGTTCAATTAGACTCTTTGATGGTAAAATTTATTCTAAATAAAACCTCACCTCCATGCTGTGCCCATTCTACATTAGAATTGGAACGAACTATGCAGATCCTGCACCTGTTGAGTTATACAGAAAACCTACAGGAAATCAAGACTGCGAGTGTGTGTCATTAAATACAAAAGATTAGAATAAAAACCTTAGGTGGCTATGGTTTCTGCTGTTATTTTAACTCTGCATGCTCTTGTACATCGTATATCATTAGTGGGCAAAAAAATCACATAATAACAAATTACTAGACTTATGCTTAAAGTTCTTAGACAATGCACATTATGTGAACATCTATGGCTATTCTGAGCATACAAAATGATTAAGCCAAACAGAAAGGTTATCACGTTGCGTTTGTGAATTTTGATAACCAGTGGCCTTGTGTTCTGCATGTCTGTGACTCTGAAGAGCAGGTTTGGGTTGAGCTTTGTGGCAGCTCCTGCGGTGGCTAATCAGGAGAGCTGCTGTGACTAAAACTGAAGTGGAAGTTGCAGCTGCCTGGGAGATGATGTTTATTAAAGCTGCCTGCCAGTGTCAATACAGAATCCAGACTGGATTTTAGAATCAAAATGTGGCACTTGCAAGGCAACTTGGGCTGTATTCATAATTTCCTAAGGGCATTGCATCTTTTCACTAAGACTGGAAAGGAAATGGTTAAACAACTAGTAACATAAAATTTACCAAACTGGCTTACTAATGAACATTTCACATTTCCTTCTAAATAATATATATGGAAATTTTGTCATTAAATATGTACGTCTTTAGTATTTGAAAATAAAGGACGGCAGGGACGGGGGAGCCTGGTGGGCTTCCATCTATGGGGTCACACAGAGTCGGACACGACTGAAGTGACTTAGCAGCAGCAGCAGCAGCAGCAGCAGGGGGACAGAGATTAGAGTATAATCGTGAGTTGTGTTAAAGAAATGAAATGGTAAATATTTTTCTTTTTTTAAAATTATAATTATTGTTATGCTGTTTCATCACAATGAAATAAATGTAAACATTTGGGTAACAAATTTTGATTTAATTATTGACAAAGGTTAATCTGGAGTTAAAATTATCATTATAATGCTATACTTTTTTCCTTGATTTCAAAAAGTAACTCTATTTATAGAAAATTTTCTAGTAAGATAACAGATGTTTAGCAAAAAACCCACTACTTATATTTGATTCTGCACCAGTGGTAGTTAAAGAAATACCTGAAAATTCATGATTGCTGACCAGAAAAATTTAGATTTTTGTTAACAGCATACATGTATAATTGTATCATTTTAGACAAATGCAATAAAATGCTTCTTATTTTAATCATCAGGATCTAAACATTTTTTATTTTTTTAACTGCTGAAAGAAAAATGAAACCAAACCAAAGAATCCACGAGGGAAGAAATATGTTTTCTAGACATCTCTCACATTGCCAGAAACTGGTGCTAGTTAAGAACATTACTATCTTAGAACAAATGAGCACCTTCACATTTTCTTCAGATACAGAACTGCACTGTTGTTTACCATGAAAATATCTCAAGGTAATACAAACCCTAGGAGAGATATAAATTTCTCAAAGAAGAAGAGAAAGAAATGGTACTGTTTGATAAGATGAAATTTCCAAAAGGCTGTAGAATTTGCCTAACTCTGTGCGTGAGGTTGATACTCTGCTTACAAAAGTCAAATGATGATTTCTCTTTTTTCTTTTTTGAAAATGAAAGCCATTTTTTTGAGGTGTCTGTGTCATTTGAATGTGTGTACATAATAAGTAGATGTAAACACCAAAGTTTTTCAATTCAATTACAGTTTAAGTCTCTACAGAATGCTAGTCATTATATCAACTCTCCTATTTCAATCTGAGAATACTGCTACTTGGTACAGGGTAATTGCTCTCATCAGTTGATCTCTCCATCTCCAGGAATCAACCTCTATTATTTAGACTAGGGTTTCCTAATTCAGTACGCTACTCCAGTTTGCCCTTCTCACTAGTACATTTCCTCTATATTTTATTCCTCTTCTTTCCCTTATTAACATGCTGAGGTGGGTTCACTATTAACGCATAGTTGTATAATCTGAAACTGAATTTTGGTTTCTGAAACAGAAATAAGTTTCCATCTTTTAAAATCTGTCTTCTCTCAAGTAAGGCTAAGAGAGTGAGTAATGTGAAAATATCAGATCATAGGACAGGGTCAGTTTGTGCATAATCTCCCAAGATCTACCTGGTATATGTACATGTGCATCTCTGCACATCCTGAAGACTGACTCTGTATGAAAACCCACACTTAAAATTATATGGCATAGAGTTTCTGTATGTATCCCTTACATAAACACATATAAGAAGGTAAATAGACTTTTTCATAGTTATACTCAAATTCTATTTTGAACCATAAGAAAAGAAGTCTTTTCCTAACCTGAGTAAACATGTGTCAATTTTACACGTATTTTAAATAGAAATCTTTGATTAGGATTAATAGTAACAAGACTGTAGATTGTGTAGAAATAGATACAATCCCAACCTCTGTGGATTCCAACTTAGTGCTGCTGCTGCTGCTGCTAAGTCACTTCAGTCGTGTCCGACTCTGAGTGACCCTATAGACGGAAGCCCACCAGGCTCCCCCGTCCCCGGGATTCTCCAGGCAAGAACACTGGAGTGGGTTGCCATTTCCTTCTCCAAAACTTAGTGCTAGAAAGGACCAAACCATCCATTTAGTTTTTCATGATCAAAAGATATTAGTTATTATTTAAATTATTTATTTAAATTTCAAAATCAATTAGATTCAGAAATACTGTTTTAAGTGTAATCTCTTAACTACATATTAATATATCCAATTCTCAGGACTCATGGAG
Source organism: Moschus berezovskii (assembly GCF_049115385.1). Classification (NCBI taxonomy): domain Eukaryota; kingdom Metazoa; phylum Chordata; class Mammalia; order Artiodactyla; family Moschidae; genus Moschus; species Moschus berezovskii. The sequence goes on along the minus strand of NC_142480.1, from coordinate 18,675,400 downwards.
GTAATAAATAGCAGTCACAAAATTCAAATTTTCTGCTGATTTATTTTTAACCATTTATTTAAAAGAAACCCAATATCTCCTATAACTTTCTCTACAAATACCTTGGTAGAAGTGCTAATAATCAGTAATCAGATGAAAATTGAATATCAAGAGTAGATGGGATTGGAGTTAAATAAGATGAGATGATGTGTATTTGGCAGTGGGTTAGTTGGAAAATTTTCCCTTCATGCAAACTTATATTCTGCTGATAACAGTAACTTGTGTACATTTGGAACAGCTGAAAAAATTCTGTTGACTCTAATATTCTACTTTTAAAATAAACTATTTTTCCATAGACCAAGTAACTAACAATGATTGTCGGTATATTTGGACTTTGATATCTGAAAATCTCCACAAGAACTTTATGTCACTAATTATAAGAGTGATGAATTGTTGCCTTTAAATATCAGCAAGTGAATTTTCAAAATGACTCACACTGCAGATGTGCAGTTGTTGTTGTTGTTTAGTTGCTGAGTCATGTCAGGCTCTTTGTGACTGCATGGACTACAGCATGCCAGGCTTCCCTGTCCTTCACCATCTCCCAGAGCTTGCTCAAAATCATGTCCATTGAGTCAGTGATGCCATCCAACCATCTCATCCTCTGTCATCCCCTTCTGCTCTTCTTTTAATTGTTCCCAGCATCAGTGTCTTTTCCAATAAATCAGCTCTTCGCATCAGGTGGCCAAAGTATTGGAACTTCAGCTTCAGCATCAGTCCTTCCAGGGAATATTCAGGATTGATATCCTTTAGGATTGACTCATTTGATCTCCATGCTGTCCAAGGGACTCTCCAGAGTCTTCTCTAACACCACAGCTCAAAAGCATCAATTCTTTGGTGCTCAGCCTTTTTATTGTCCAGCTCTCACTTCCATACATGACTACTGGAAAAAAAACATAACTTTGACTATATGGACCTTAGTTGACAAAGTAATGTCTCTGCTTTTTAATATGCTGTCTAGGTTTGACAAAGCTTTTCTTCAGGGAGCAAACTTCTTTTAATTTCATGGCTGCAGTCACTGTCCACAGTGATTTTGGAGCCCCAGAGATAAAGTTTGTCACTGTTTCCATTGTTTTCCTATTTGCCATGAAGTGATTGACTGTGTAGATCACCATTAACTGTGGAAAATTCTGAGAGATGGGAATACCAGACCACCTGACCTGCCTCTTGAGAAAACTATATGCAGGTCAGAAAACAACAGTTAGAAATGGATGTGGAACAACAGACAGGTTCCAAAAAGGAAAAGGAGTACATCAAGTTTGTACGTTGTCACCCTGCTTATTTAACTTATAGGCAGAGTACATCATGAGGAACGCTGGGCTGGAAGAAGCAAAAGCTAGAATCAAGATTGCCGGCAGAAATATCAAGAACCTCAGATATGCAGATGACACCACCCTTATGGCAGAAAGTGAAGAAGAACTAAAGAGCCCCTTGATGAAAGTGAAAGAGGAGAGTGAAAAAGTTGTCTTAAAGCTCAAGATTCAGAAAACAAAGATCATGGCATCTGGTCCCATCACTTCATGGGAAATAGTTGGGGAAACATTGGAAACAGTGTCAGACTTTATTTTTCTGAGCTCCAAAATCACTGCAGATGCTGATTGCAGCCATGAAATTAAAAGACGCTTACTCCTTGGAAGGAAAGTTATGACCAACCTAGACAGCATATTAAAAAACAGAGACATTACTTTGCCAACCAAGGTCCATCTAGTCAAGGCTATGGTTTTTCCAGTGGTCATGTATGGATGTGAGAGTTGGACGTAAAGAAAGCTGATTGCCGAAGAATTGATGCTTTTGAACTGTGGTGCTGGAGAAGACTCTTGAGAGTCCCTTGGACTGCAAGGAGATCCAACCAGTCCATTCTAAAGGAGATCAATCCTGGGTGTTCATTGGAAGGACTGATGCTAAAGCTGAAACTCCCATACTTTGGCCACCTCATGCGAAGAGTTGATTCATTGGAAAAGACCCTGATGCTGGGAGGGATTGGGGGCAGGAGGAGAAGGGGACGACAGAGGATGATATGGCTGGATGGCATCACCGCCTCGATGGACATGAGTTTGAGTGAACTCTGGTAGTTGGTAATAGACAGGGAGGTCTGACATGCTGCAATTCATGGGGTTGCAAAGAGTCAGAAATGGCTGAGTGACTGAACTGAACTGAACTGAACTGATGGGACCAAATGCCATGATCTTTATTTTTTGAATATTGAATTTTAGATTTGCTTTTTCACTCTCCTCTTTCACCTTCATCAAGAGCCTATTTAATTCCTCTTCTCTTTCTGCCATTAAGGTGGTGTCATCTGCATACCTGAGGTTATTGATGTTTATCCCAGTGATTTTGATGCCAGCTTGTGTTTCATCCAACCCAGCGTTCCTCATGATGTACTCTGCATATCAGTTAAATAAGCGGGGTGACAGTATATGTACAATAAGCCATGGCATACCTCTTTCTCAATTTGAGGCAGTCTGTTGTTCAATGTCTGATTCTATGTGTTGCTTCTTGACCGGCATACAGTTTTCTCAGGAGAGAGGTAAGGTGGTCTGGTATTGCCATCTCTCTAAGAATTTTCCACAGTTTGCTGTGATCTACACGGGAAAGGCTTTAGCCTAATCAATGAAGCAGAAGTAGATGTTTTTCTAGCATTCTCTTGATTTTTCTATGATGCAACAGATGTTGGCAATTTGATTTCTGGCTCCTCTGCGTTTTCTAAATCCAGCTTGAACATCTGGAAGTTCACGATTCACATACTGTTGAAGACTGGCTTGGAGGATTTTGAGCATTACTTTGCTAACATGTGATGTAAGTGCAATTGTGCAGCAGTTTGAACATTCTTTGTCATTGCCCTTCTTTGGGATTGGAACGAAAACTAACTTTGTCCAGTCCTGTGGCCACTGCTGAGTTTTCCAAATTTTCTGGTATATTGCATGCAGCACTTTAACAGTATCACCTTTTAGGATTTGAACAAGCAGAATTCCATCATCTCCACTAGCTTTGTTTGTCGTGATGCTTCCTAAGGCCCAGTTGCCTTCCCATTCCAGGATGTCTGACTCTAGGTGGGTGATCACACCATCGTGGTTACCCAGGAGATATGCAGTTCTGTCCCCTATTCTCTCTCTCTTTCTCTGTCTCTTACACACACACCACGTGCATACATATACAGAACCGGTACAGTTGGAAGCAGTTTCTGAAAAACCACCCTACCTATTTTATCTTATGCATAATACATTTTTAAAATAATAAAACTGTAGTTGTTAGATAACTATCAGTTTGCTGACATTTATTTATTTATACTGCAAAGTTTTAAGCAAAACTAAAATATAAAGCCTCTGGTTCCTCAAAAATAGAGAAATATTAGAAACTTTACCATGTTTTTTGATTTAGCAGTGAGTGATGGGCTGTATTTTATGTGGAATTATGCATATTGCTGTGCAGATCATATTTACATAGTAAAAGTGAATGTGAAAGTCGCTCAGTCATGTGCAACTCTTTGCAACCCCCTCTATAGAGTCTATGGAATTTTCCAGACCAGAATACTTGAGTGGGTAACCTTTCCCTTCTCCAGGGTATCTTTCCAACCCAGGGACAGAACCCAGGTCTCCTGCATTGCAGGCAGATTCTTTACCAGCTGAGTCACAAGGGAAGCCCATATTTACAAAAAAAATCTACAAATAGTATGGTGGAAAAAATAGGATAAGAAAAAGGGGGAAATTAACTAAACTATGAAAATGCATACAAGAAATAAAGTACCCATAGCTGATAAGGCCAGTACCTTATCTTCTGTAACTGAAAACAAGCCTATGATTGGTATTCTGTAAGTCATTTTTTTTTTCTTTTAGCAGCTACTCAAAATTCCTATCTTTATTCAATGCTTCAGTTCTCACAGCTTTAGGATGGAGATTTGGTGATTCAAATCTTCATTCCTAAGGAATCGATCACTTGTAGTCCTAACTAAATAAATTCTGATATTTACCACTAATGGTGATGTAAGCTTGGGACTTCAGGCATGTCCTGGATGCTGTTCACACTTTTTCCGGCCCACTTTTACAGCATCATTTTCCCCTGATGGGAAAGATTTTAACCCCAGTCCAGACTGAAAACTCCTTAGTTCATTCAGAGACATGCAGAGCCTCATACGATCATTTTCCCATGGGCATTAAAATCTCTACTCCAGCCGACCTTAAATTAATAGGAATGAGAAGCAATTGTTTTTTTGCCAAGAGATCATTATATATTGAAGAACAGTTACTACCTCCATTCTACCCTCTTTGTTCTCAAACTTATGTACTCTAGTTATGTGGACAAAATATTTTATATTGTTCTCTGGCTTGGGGCATACGAATAGGCTACTAGAGTGCACTTCAACACTGACAACACACTGCCGCTTATCTGTTACCATGGCTATCGTTTTTTAAACTGTGAATTGAAATTATTTTAGAAAGTGATAGTTTGTGAAATAACATGGTGTTTTAGAAGGCATTCAGAAATTCCTCAGAGGATGATTCTAGCAGAGACAATATGAAGAGAAATAAATTCAAATCCAGACTATGTCTATTTATGTATGGAAACATACATATGGAAATGGCCAGTTTAAGGGAACGGGTCCATGAAATGTTTGTAGTGATGCTTTCTAAGGCCCACTTGACTTCACACTCCAGGATGCAGTAGTATGCAGTACTGATCCCTTCAGGGTAACATTCTCCACCAGGGCTCAAAATGAATTCTCCTGCTAGAAGGTTAAGCACTTCACTAGACTTGTTGAGGGGAATGCTTTTAGCACTGCTTCCATAAACAGCCTCTATCTTTAGAGTGGTCATTTGTATGACCCTACTGAGAAAGCCTAAGCAGGCAATTTTCTTTATTTATTTTGGGGACCTTGTGTGTGAGCATTTATATGGTCAACTATTATCAGAATCTGGGCCTAGGCTCATTGTGAATGGCCATCTACTTCTGTCTTCCACAAACCTCTTTCTTGCTAATGTTTGTTGTAAGTCTACAGCACCTAATCATTCTCATGAGACTATGTAGGTACTAACTTCAAGCCAGCTCTGCTGGTAAACAAAACAGACAACGAAGTATACTGCTGGATGCCCAGCCCACTGGGAGGATTTCCCTCCTGAACACTCCTCCAGGGCCACTCTTCAGTGAGATACAAGTGCCCTTCTGGCCTGGGCAAGCATGGCATGCTGAATATTCTGTGGCCCATCCACCAATAGTTCACTCCTTTATTAATAAGTCTTGGAGACTCTATGTTTCTGACATTGAGTCTCCAAGACTTATCAAACTACCGCACAATTGCACTCATCTCACATGCTAGTAAAGTCATGCTCAAAATTCTCCAAGCCAGGCTTCAGCAATATGTGAACCGTGAACTCCCAGATGTTCAAGCAGGTTTTAGAAAAGGCAGAGGCACCAGAGATCAAATTGCCAACATCCGTTGGATCATGGATAAAGCAAGAGAGTTCCAGAAAAACATCTATTTCTGCTTCATTGACTATGCCAAGGCCTTTGACTGTGGAGATCACAATAAACTGTGGAAAATTCTGAAAGAGATGGGAATCCCAGATCACCTGACCAGCCTATTGAGAAACCTATATGCAGGTCAGGAAGCAACAGTCAGAACTGTACATGGAACAACAACTGGTTCCAAAGAGCAAAAGGAGTACGTCAAGGCTGTATATTGTCACCTTGCTTATTTAACTTATATGCAGAGTACATCATGAGGAACGCTGGGCTGGAAGAAGCACAAGCTGGAATCAAGATTGCCGGGAGAACTATCAATAACATCAGATATGTAGATGACACCACGCTTATGGCAGAAAGTGAAGAGGAACTCAAAAGCCTCTTGATGAAAGTGAAAGAGGAGAGTGAAATGTTGGCTTGAAGCTCAACATTCAGAAAACAAAGATCATGGCATCTGGTCCCATCACTTCATGGGAAATAGATGGAAAAACAGTGGAGACAGTGTCAGACTATATTTTTTGGGGCTCCAAAATCACTGCAGATGCTGAATGCAGCCATGAAATTAAAAGACGCTTACTCCTTGGAAGGAAAGTTATGACCAACCTAGATAGCATATTAAAAAGCAGAGACATTACTTTGCCAACAAAGGTCCATCTAGTCAAGGCTATGGTTTTTCCCGTGGTCATGTATGGATGTGAGAGTTGGACTGTGAAGAAGGCTGATCGCCAAAGTATTGATGCTTTTGAACTGTGGTGCTGGAGAAGACTCTTGAGAGTCCCTTGGACTGCAAGGAGATCCAACCAGTCCATTCTAAAGGAGATCAATCCTGGGTGTTCATTGGAAGGACTGATGCTAAAGCTGAAACTCCCATACTTTGGCCACCTCATGCGAAGAGTTGATTCATTGGAAAAGACCCTGATGCTGGGAGGGATTGGGGGCAGGAGGAGAAGGGGACGACAGAGGATGAGATGGCTGGATGGCATCACCGCCTCGATGGACATGAGTTTGAGTGAACTCTGGTAGTTGGTAATAGACAGGGAGGTCTGACATGCTGCAATTCATGGGGTTGCAAAGAGTCAGAAATGGCTGAGTGACTGAACTGAACTGAACTGAACTGATGGGACCAAATGCCATGATCTTTATTTTTTGAATATTGAATTTTAGATTTGCTTTTTCACTCTCCTCTTTCACCTTCATCAAGAGCCTATTTAATTCCTCTTCTCTTTCTGCCATTAAGGTGGTGTCATCTGCATACCTGAGGTTATTGATGTTTATCCCAGTGATTTTGATGCCAGCTTGTGTTTCATCCAACCCAGCGTTCCTCATGATGTACTCTGCATATCAGTTAAATAAGCGGGGTGACAGTATATGTACAATAAGCCATGGCATACCTCTTTCTCAATTTGAGGCAGTCTGTTGTTCAATGTCTGATTCTATGTGTTGCTTCTTGACCGGCATACAGTTTTCTCAGGAGAGAGGTAAGGTGGTCTGGTATTGCCATCTCTCTAAGAATTTTCCACAGTTTGCTGTGATCTACACGGGAAAGGCTTTAGCCTAATCAATGAAGCAGAAGTAGATGTTTTTCTAGCATTCTCTTGATTTTTCTATGATGCAACAGATGTTGGCAATTTGATTTCTGGCTCCTCTGCGTTTTCTAAATCCAGCTTGAACATCTGGAAGTTCACGATTCACATACTGTTGAAGACTGGCTTGGAGGATTTTGAGCATTACTTTGCTAACATGTGATGTAAGTGCAATTGTGCAGCAGTTTGAACATTCTTTGTCATTGCCCTTCTTTGGGATTGGAACGAAAACTAACTTTGTCCAGTCCTGTGGCCACTGCTGAGTTTTCCAAATTTTCTGGTATATTGCATGCAGCACTTTAACAGTATCACCTTTTAGGATTTGAACAAGCAGAATTCCATCATCTCCACTAGCTTTGTTTGTCGTGATGCTTCCTAAGGCCCAGTTGCCTTCCCATTCCAGGATGTCTGACTCTAGGTGGGTGATCACACCATCGTGGTTACCCAGGAGATATGCAGTTCTGTCCCCTATTCTCTCTCTCTTTCTCTGTCTCTTACACACACACCACGTGCATACATATACAGAACCGGTACAGTTGGAAGCAGTTTCTGAAAAACCACCCTACCTATTTTATCTTATGCATAATACATTTTTAAAATAATAAAACTGTAGTTGTTAGATAACTATCAGTTTGCTGACATTTATTTATTTATACTGCAAAGTTTTAAGCAAAACTAAAATATAAAGCCTCTGGTTCCTCAAAAATAGAGAAATATTAGAAACTTTACCATGTTTTTTGATTTAGCAGTGAGTGATGGGCTGTATTTTATGTGGAATTATGCATATTGCTGTGCAGATCATATTTACATAGTAAAAGTGAATGTGAAAGTCGCTCAGTCATGTGCAACTCTTTGCAACCCCCTCTATAGAGTCTATGGAATTTTCCAGACCAGAATACTTGAGTGGGTAACCTTTCCCTTCTCCAGGGTATCTTTCCAACCCAGGGACAGAACCCAGGTCTCCTGCATTGCAGGCAGATTCTTTACCAGCTGAGTCACAAGGGAAGCCCATATTTACAAAAAAAATCTACAAATAGTATGGTGGAAAAAATAGGATAAGAAAAAGGGGGAAATTAACTAAACTATGAAAATGCATACAAGAAATAAAGTACCCATAGCTGATAAGGCCAGTACCTTATCTTCTGTAACTGAAAACAAGCCTATGATTGGTATTCTGTAAGTCATTTTTTTTTTCTTTTAGCAGCTACTCAAAATTCCTATCTTTATTCAATGCTTCAGTTCTCACAGCTTTAGGATGGAGATTTGGTGATTCAAATCTTCATTCCTAAGGAATCGATCACTTGTAGTCCTAACTAAATAAATTCTGATATTTACCACTAATGGTGATGTAAGCTTGGGACTTCAGGCATGTCCTGGATGCTGTTCACACTTTTTCCGGCCCACTTTTACAGCATCATTTTCCCCTGATGGGAAAGATTTTAACCCCAGTCCAGACTGAAAACTCCTTAGTTCATTCAGAGACATGCAGAGCCTCATACGATCATTTTCCCATGGGCATTAAAATCTCTACTCCAGCCGACCTTAAATTAATAGGAATGAGAAGCAATTGTTTTTTTGCCAAGAGATCATTATATATTGAAGAACAGTTACTACCTCCATTCTACTCTCTTTGTTCTCAAACTTATGTACTCTAGTTATGTGGACAAAATATTTTATATTGTTCTCTGGCTTGGGACATACGAATAGGCTACTAGAGTGCACTTCAACACTGACAACACACTGCCGCTTATCTGTTACCATGGCTATCGTTTTTTAAACTGTGAATTGAAATTATTTTAGAAAGTGATAGTTTGTGAAATAACATGGTGTTTTAGAAGGCATTCAGAAATTCCTCAGAGGATGATTCTAGCAGAGACAATATGAAGAGAAATAAATTCAAATCCAGACTATGTCTATTTATGTATGGAAACTAATGGCCAGTTTAAGGGAACGGGTCCATGAAATGTTTGTAGTGATGCTTTCTAAGGCCCACTTGACTTCACACTCCAGGATGCAGTAGTATGCAGTACTGATCCCTTCAGGGTAACATTCTCCACCAGGGCTCGAAATGAATTCTCCTGCTAGAAGGTTAAGCACTTCACTAGACTTGTTGAGGGGAATGCTTTTAGCACTGTTTCCATAAACAGCCTCTATCTTTAGAGTGGTCATTTGTATGACCCTACTGAGAAAGCCTAAGCAGGCAATTTTCTTTATTTATTTTGGGGACCTTGTGTGTGAGCATTTATATGGTCAACTATTATCAGAATCTGGGCCTAGGCTCATTGTGAATGGCCCATCTACTTCTGTCTTCCACAAACCTCTTTCTTGCTAATGTTTGTTGTAAGTCTACAGCACCTAATCATTCTCATGAGACTATGTAGGTACTAACTTCAAGCCAGCTCTGCTGGTAAACAAAACAGACAACGAAGTATACTGCTGGATGCCCAGCCCACTGGGAGGATTTCCCTCCTGAACACTCCTCCAGGGCCACTCTTCAGTGAGATACAAGTGCCCTTCTGGCCTGGGCAAGCATGGCATGCTGAACATTCTGTGGCCCATCCACCAATAGTTCACTCCTTTATTAATAAGTCTTGGAGACTCTATGTTTCTGACATAGAGTCTCCAAGACTTATCAAACTACCGCACAATTGCACTCATCTCACATGCTAGTAAAGTCATGCTCAAAATTCTCCAAGCCAGGCTTCAGCAATATGTGAACCGTGAACTCCCAGATGTTCAAGCAGGTTTTAGAAAAGGCAGAGGCACCAGAGATCAAATTGCCAACATCTGCTGGATCATGGAGAAAGCAAGAGAGTTCCAGAAAAACATCTATTTCTGCTTCATTGACTATGCCAAGGCCTTTGACTGTGTAGATCACAATAAACTGTGGAAAATTCTGAAAGAGATGGGAATCCCAGACCACCTGACCAGCCTATTGAGAAACCTATATGCAGGTCAGGAAGCAACAGTCAGAACTGTACATGGAACAACAACTGGTTCCAAAGAGCAAAAGGAGTATGTCAAGGCTGTATATTGTCACCTTGCTTATTTAACTTATATGCAGAGTACATCATGAGGAACGCTGGGCTGGAAGAAGCACAAGCTGGAATCAAGATTGCCGGGAGAACTATCAATAACATCAGATATGTAGATGACACTACGCTTATGGCAGAAAGTGAAGAGGAACTCAAAAGCCTCTTGATGAAAGTGAAAGAGGAGAGTGAAATGTTGGCTTGAAGCTCAACATTCAGAAAACAAAGATCATGGCATCTGGTCCCATCACTTCATGGGAAATAGATGGAAAAACAGTGGAGACAGTGTCAGACTTTATTCTGGGGGGCTCCAAAATCACTGCAGATGCTGAATGCAGCCATGAAATTAAAAGACGCTTACTCCTTGGAAGGAAAGTTATGACCAACCTAGATAGCATATTAAAAAGCAGAGACATTACTTTGCCAACAAAGGTCCATCTAGTCAAGGCTATGGTTTTTCCCGTGGTCATGTATGGATGTGAGAGTTGGACTGTGAAGAAGGCTGATCGCCAAAGTATTGATGCTTTTGAACTGTGGTGCTGGAGAAGACTCTTGAGAGTCCCTTGGACTGCAAGGAGATCCAACCAGTCCATTCTAAAGGAGATCAATCCTGTGTTCATTGGAAGGACTGTTGCTAAGGCTGAAACTGCAATACTTTGGCCACCTCATGCGACGAGTTGACTCACTGGAAAAGACTCTGATGCTGGGGAAGGATTGGGGGCAGGAGGAGAAGGGGACGACGGAGAATGAGATGGCTGGATGGCATCACCGACTCTGTGGACATGAGCTTGAGTGAACTCCAGGAGTTGGTGATGGACAGGGAGGCCTGGCGTGCTGTGATTCATGGGGTCGCAGAGAGTCAGATACAACTGAGCGACTGAACTGAACTGAACTGAAGTTGCCTCAGTTGTGTCTGACTCTGTGACCCTATGGATTGTAGCCTACCAGGCTCCTCTGTTCATGGGATTCTCCAGACAAGAATCCTAGAGTTGGTTGCCATGCCCTCCTCCAGAAGATCTTCCCAATGGAGGAATCAAGCCTGTGTCACACCTCCTGCATTGGCAGGCAGGTTCTTTACTGCTGGCCCCATCTAGGAAGCCCTATACATGACTCTAGCTTTAGAGCAAGGGAGATAACAGAATATGCAGATTCAGGCATCCTTGGAATATGATTATTAAGAAGAAGAAAAGCTGAAAGTCACACATTGTCACAATACTTAAGTATGACGTGTCATTCTCATGTCCAGAATGGCTGCTATAGTGTGGACAATTCAATATGGAATCTAAGAAAAGATGATTTTTCAGAGACATACTTAGCTAGGTTAGCAGGCAGTTGTCATGACATTGTTTGGAGAAAGCAAGTTATCCAAATAAACACCAGGTAGGAGAGAAATGTTATTTTCAGACAATGTGTGGGTTTAGAATCAGGAAATTTAGGTTACAGTTCTTGGTGCTAAGAGGACAAGTTTCTGAACTAGTTTCCTAGTTCAGAAATGATAGAAGAATGACCTCTAAAAATCCATCCCTGCATGTGAGTGGAGGAGTGGGAACATTTGGAAAAACTTTCAAAATCAATAAATTTTGAAGTCAACCTTTTCAGAACTTTGGAAACCAGCCAAAGACCTGCAACAATCTAAAGTGTGTTTAAGAAAAATGGTAGCATCTCAACAAGAGCAGCAAGGTATGTTTAATGCTTTAATCTCATTCCCTGCCTCTCCAGCTCTGCAGTAGCCTTGAAAATTAACTGCATGACAGCTACAACTGCTGTGAAAATCAGCCACTTGGAAGCTACTGGATGAGACGAGATGGGATTGGAGTTCCCCAAAAGCTCGAAAGAATTGTCACTATTTGACCTATCTGGCCGCTATAAAAAGCTCCATTCTCGACTCTTTATCTGATCTGATTCAGGCTCTGTTCTGTGAAAGAGCCTATCCTCAGGACATTTTTCTAAAAAAACTAGTCGTCTCTTGGTATTTGCAGGGGATTGATTCCAGAATCACCGTGGAAACCAAAATTAGCAGATGCTCAAGTCTCATAGTTGACCTTCATTTTGTGCATCTCCACATCTGTGGAGTCAGCCAGTCTCAGATCATGTAGCTCTGTATGCTGCTGCTAAGTCGCTTCAGTCGTGTCCAACTCTGTGCGACCCCATAGACGGCAGTCGACTAGGCTCCGCCATTCCTGGGATTCTCCAGGCAAGCACACTGGAGTGGGTTGCCATTTCCTTCTCCAATGTGTGAAAGTGAGAAGTGAAAGTGAAGTCGCTCAGTCGTGTCCGACTAGTAGCGACCCCATGGACTGCAGTCCACCAGGCTCCTCTGTCCATGCGATTTTCTAGGCAAGAGTACTGGAGTGACTTGCCATTGCCTTCTCAGTAGCTCTGTATACACTTATAAAAAAAAATTCACATATAAGTGAACCTGGCAATTCAAACCCTTGTTCAAGGGTCAACTGTAGTTGTAATTTTTTCTCAATATACCTGCCTAGGTAGCATTACAATTTTGAGGCCAACAAGAGGCTGATCAAAAAAAAAAAAGGAAAACTGGGGAATGATCTGTCCTTTCAAAACTCCAACATATTCCTGGGAATGTAGAAAGCTGTATATATGTACAGAACCCTGAACATGCTAAGGAAAGGCCTGAGAAATTACTTCTCTCTGATCCCCAGTTGACCTTGAGGGTCTACACAAGCAGAGTGAATACTAAGAGAGATTACCAACTGTTTGACAGCATTTATGGTATGCTCCAATATAAACACAGCACCTCCAGCAATATCAAAGAGATTTAAATGTTCAAAGCATTGAAAGAACTCTCTGTTCAGTCATGAGTTGACCACTAACTGAAACAAGCAGGGACTTCAGTAGCACATATGACAAAGAATACATACTCTACAGCAGCAGTCTCCAACCCCTCAACCAAACCAGGAACTGGTTTCACAAAAGACAATCTTTCCAGGGACAGGGGATGGTTCAGGAAGTAATGTGAACGATGAAGAACGGGAGATGGAGCTTCACTCCTTCGATGGCTGCTCACCTCCTGCTGTGTAGCCTAGTTCCTAACAGGCTGTGGACTGGAACTGGTCTGTGGCTCAGGGGTTGGAAACCCCTGCTCTGCAGTGTATGTCCAGGAAAGTAACTAAACAAACAAACAGCAATAATAAACTCAGAGAAAAGAGCAATCTGGTTCCCAGAGCTGTAATATTTTATTATTTAAAGTGTCCATTTTTTAGCAAAAAATTATGATCCATGCAAAGAGGAAATTATGAACCAGACACTGGAATAAAAGCAATTAATAGATAATGCCCTTGAGTAATCCCAGATGTTGAACTTACTAAACAGAATTTAAATCAGCTATTTTAAACATGGTCCAGAAACCCAAGGACAATATATACAAAGAACAAAAGGAAAGTATGAGAAAAATTTGCCAAATAGAAGATATCAATATAAAAGATATGTTATAAAAACAAATCAGAAATTCCAGAGTTGAAAATACAGTAACTGAAATAAAAAATTCACTGGCAAATAACAAAAGCAGGATTGAGCAAGCAGCATCAGTGAATTTGAAAATAGGTCAATTGAGATTATCCAATTTAAGGAACTGGGGAAAAAAAGAATGATGAAAAATGAACAGAGCTTCAGAGATCTGTGGGACAACATCAAGTATACCAACATACATTAAATGAAAGATAAAAGAGAGACAGAAGGAATATTTGAAGATATACTGGCTGAAAATGACCTCAATTTAATGGAACACATTATTCCATGCATCTAAGGAGATTAGTGAACTCTAAGTAAGATAAATTCAAAGAAATCCACATGTAAGGATATCATAATCAAAGCTTTGAAAGACAAGTACAAAGAGAGAACTTGAAACGTAGCAGGAAAAAAAAGTGACTCATCACATACAAAGGATTTTCAGTAATATTGACAACTGACTTCTCAGAAATCAAAGAGGCTAGAAGCAAGTGGGATGATATACTAAAAGTGCTAAAAGAAAAGCCAGTGCCAGTTTAAAAATGCTATATTCTGCAAAATTATTGTTAAAAAATTAGGGATGAATTAAGACATTCCAAGATAAAAACAGCTTATTGCGAGCAGACATGCCCTGGAAGGGAGTTCTTCAGGCTGTAGTGAAAGGGTACTAGATGTTAATTTGAATGCACACATAAAAAATTAAATGCAGTGATAAAGGTAAAATATAGGAAAACATAAGAGGCACTATAAATGTAGTGTTTTGTCCTTTTATTCCCTTTTATTCTACTATCTGATTTAAAATACAATTGCATAAAGTAACATTTTAAAAACTATGTTGATGGGCTTATAATAAATAAAGATGCAATTTGTGTGAAAATAATTGTACAAAGAGGGAGGAGAGATAGAATTACATTGGAGCAATTTTTTATATACCATTGAAATTGACTCGATATTAATCTGATTTGTTACTTTTATTGAGATTTAGTTGTAATCACCAGGGTCACCACTAAGAATATAACTCAAAAACAACTAGTAAAAGATACAACTACCACATTAAAATATAAAAATGAGACAATGTAAACCATCAGATCAGTAAAAACTAGTTTAAAAATCAACCAGAATCAATAATACTTTTAAATAATTACTATGTTGGTGTTTACTCTTCTAATGTTAAAAAATACTACATGTATTTGTACACACATATATATCTTCATTTAACATGATATTATAAATCTTCTTTAGACTCAAGTTTGGATTTGAAATTTATGGTGGGGAATTTTAAACTACTTTTTTGTATATTATAAAGTCTGTACTTGTACACATGTAACCGGATATTTTTAAGTTGTATACAATGGAAAGGTATATGGATTCATGACATGTTTGTTAAACATATGAAATGTTTTCATCATAATCATAATGAAATTTGAAAGTTAAAATGAAATCCAATTATAAATCTTTGCATATTCACATGCTATAAGATCTACCGGTAATATACAAGCTGATACTCTTCTTTTCTCTAAATGAGTTTTATTAAACTGAAAGCAGTATAAAGAATTGTTTAAACATAAAGTGTTTTAATAAGCAAAAGTTGATATACAGCAATTTAAAATAAGTTCCCCATTCAAATGCTTTTGTTTTGTAGGTACATGCAAATTTACTCAGCATTCCCTTCACAGGGGGATTTGTGTGATGTTTGTTTTCACTAAGAAGGAGAAAATGGAAAAGCTATTTCAGAATGATTTGATTGCTTTGAAAATAAACAAACAAAAGTGCTTTTTTCTTGTGGCTTTGGGCTAATTGCACTTGCCTTCAAATCTCTGTTTTTTTGGTGCCTGGTTCCCCCTACTTCCTTTATCTATGTTTCAAGGTAGATTTAATGGCTTATGGGAAAAACTTGTTTATTTCTTCCTTTTAGAAAAGGTTTTATTCTCTGTCTTTTCCTGTCTTACACTAAAGTTTTGTTTTAGTCTTAGCATGTTAAGGAATTAATAATGTATGTGACTGATTTGTTTCTGATTTTTTCAACTTTTAAGAGATCATGCCAAATGATCTGATCCCAGAAATGATATATCCTCATTTCAGTTCTGCCTCTGAGAAAAACTATATTATCTCCAGAGAGCCATGATATAATCTTAGCCACTTACCAACTGTCTTACCTATGACAATAGAAAGGGAGAGAAACTCATTTTAGATGAAAGCACTTTGAGTTAAAATAAAAAATGGTTAAGAAATTTACATAATTTTAATGATGTGAAAATCTAACATAGATATGCTCATACCCTCAGTAATTGCTAACTTTAACTTCAATACTTGGTCTTGAAATCTCTGTATCCAAGTGATTTTTTATGCTATTTTAACACAAATAATTGCTACTGTTAATTGAACACTTTCTATGTACAAGGCACTATTCCAGGCCCTTAGTATGTGCTACTTCATTCAATAATTGTAACAGTCAATTAAGTAGATATTATTACTACTGCATCTACTTGTTTGTTAAGTAGATACTGTTACTACTGCAGGGCTTCCCAGGAGGCACTGGTGGTAAAGAACCCAGTGCTAATACAGGAGACCTAAGAGGCGTGGGTTCAATCCCTGGGTCAGGAAGATCCCCTGGAGGAGGGCATGGCAACCCACTCTAATATTCTTGCCTGGAGAATCCCATGAACAGAGGAGACTGCAGGCTACAGTCGGACACAACTGAAGTGACTTAGCACGCATTACTACTGCAGAGGATCTGAAGTAGACAGGGGTTGAATAACCTGTCCCAGGATTTGACTTCCAGTAACTCTTTCCTGGAAAATCCCATGGATGGAGGGGCCTGGTAGGCTGCAGTCCATGGGGTCGCTACGAGTCAGACATGACTGAGCGACTTCACTTTCACTTTTCACTTTCACACATTGGAGAAGGACATGGCAACCCACTCCAGTGTTCTTGCCTGGAGAATCCCAGGGACGGGGGAGCCTGGTGGGCTGCCGTCTACGGGGTCACACAGAGTCGGACTCGATTGAAGTGACTTAGCAGCAGCAGCAGCAGCAGCACCCAACTCTTTCCTGGAAAATCCCATGGAGGGAGGAGCCTGGTGGGTTGCAGTCCATGACGTCGCGGAGAGTCGGACACGCCTGAGTGACTGAACTGAACTGATTCACCATAATATAGCAAGCTGGGGCAAGATTTGGAGGTAGACATCTGTCAAACATATTTTTGAGGCTGGTTGATCTAAAATGGATGCCACATATTTATATCTAAATTTTTAATATTATTTTCTTTCTGATTTGACAAAATGTAAGATAATCTAGTCTCAAACAGAAAGCAATGTTTTTAAAGACTTCAGAAAAAAAAATCTAGTAGTAGTTTTGACTTTCATGTTTTTATTAAAGAATGAAAATGACAGTTCTATTAAATATATGCCAAATTAATATTTGTGGTTGGGTCAGAGGCCTTTCTGACTAATGCATTAATTTATGGGTTTAGAATAAATTTATATTTTTTCTAAAGTATGTTTGAATGAAAACAAGAACAAAAATCAAAACCATATACATTTGGGCCTAACATTTAAAATGTTAATGTTTAATGTCTTAAAACTTAAAAAAAATTAAACGTATTTTTATGTTGTGCACATATTTTGCACCAGGTGCTTATGTGTTCCACAACTGTTACTTCATTTCACCTTTATGCCTGTGGTGTGCAGTGACTATTATAATCTAAATTTTACAGATTAAGAAACTCAGAAAAGTTAAACATCTTGGCCAAAGTTATATAGTTGAGATGCGGCAGACATAGGACAAAACTTCAGGTCTGATTTCTAAATTTGTGATTATACCAGTATCCTATATTATGTATCTTGGGCTTTTTAAATTGACACCAGTTATCTCTCCCTCCCCCAACACCCCCCCACAGAAACACAGACACACACCCATAAAGTAAAACAATCCAAGTCTCTAAATATGTCTAACATTTATTTGATGGATAAGATCATCCAGAGGAATTATTGTAAGGATTAATGTATGCTTCGTGGAAATTATATTACTATATAGTCTGTGTATATACATACACTATACATACACATACGCACACACATTCACACATTGTGAGAGATAGTGGCCCTACATATAAGCTTTTAGTTATACTCCGACATGTAGGTCTTTAGTTATACTCCTAAAATCAGCCCATATATTTCATGATGAATATTCAAAATTTTTATTACTAAAATTATTTCTAGTAGCTTTCTTTGCATTAATTGGTAATAAAGTTTTAAAGTCATGGTTAACAATGAAGTATTTATTTCTTTTCAAATAGAGTTGGACAAATGTAATTTTAAATTAAAAAACTTGAGATTCTGAAATGAATAAGTATTCTGATTTTTCACCATTCATCATTCTGAGAAGATATTCATTAACCATTTCAGTTAGAAAAAAACAGTTACCTTACCATGAAAGCATTTAGTGCTGGACTTCTTTTTCTGTGTACAGGCATATCTCAGAGACACTGCAGGTTCAGTCCCAGATCACCATAACAAAGCATCTATCACAATAAAGCATGTACAATGAAGTTTTTGGTTTTACAATGCATATAAAAGTTGTGTTTACACTATGTTACAGTCTATTAAATGTGCAATTATGTCTTTTAAAAAATGTAGAAAATTTAATGTTAAAATACTTTATTGCTAAAAAAAGCTCACCATCATCTTAGCTTCCAACTACTCATAATCTTTTTGCAGTCAGAGGGTGGCACCTCAATGCAGATGATGCCAAATGATCAGAGTGGTGGTTGCTAAAGTTAGGGTGGCTGTTTCTTAAAATAAGACAACAATGCAGGTTTTGCCACATTAATTGATACTATCTTTCACAAACAATTTCTCTGGGCATTGCATTTTACCCACAGTATAAATTCTTTCAGAATTAGAATCAATCCTCTCAAAATCTGCCACTACTTTATCAACTAAGTTTATGTAATATTCTAAATCTTTTGTTACCATTTTAACAATCTTTACAGCATCTTCACCAGGGGTAGTTTCCATCCCAGGAAACCACATTCTTCGCTCACTCAGAAGAAGTGACTCCTCATCCATCAAACTTTCTTAAATTACTGTTTTTATATTTATTAAATTTTAAAATTTGTACTACATTAAAAAATACCCCAATGCAAAATATTGGCTATATTACCCATGCTGTATAATACTGTAAATGTTTACCATGGGATTGCAGCAATTCAGTCACATCTTCAAACTGCACTTCTAATTCTAGTCCTCTTGCTTTATCTACCACATCTGCAGTTACGTCCTCCACTGAAGTCTTGAATCCCTCCAAGTCATGCATAACCGTTCAAATAAACTTCTTCCAGACTCTCTGAATGTTGATATTCTGACCTCTTCCCCTGAATCATGAAGGTCCCTAATGATGTCTAGACTGGTGAATCCTTTCTAGAAGGTTTTCAATTGCCTTTGGTCATATCCATCAAAAGAATTACTGTCTATGGCAGCTATAGCCTTACAAAATATATTTCTTAAAGAATAAGACTTGAAAGGTGAAATTACTCCCTGATCCACGACCTGCAGAGTGGATGCTGTGTTTGCAGGCATGAAAACAACAGTAATCTAGTTATACTTCTCCATCTGATCTCGAGTGACCAGGTGCATTGTTGATGAGCATTAATTGCTGATGAGTTTGAAATATTTTCTGAGCTGTAGGTCTCAACAATGAGCTTAAAATAATCAGTAAACCACCTTCTAAACAGATGTATTGTCATCCAGGCTGTGTCATTCCACTGAGAGGGCACAGGCAGAGTAGATTTAGCAGATTTCTTAAGGATACTAGGATTTTCAGAATGGTAAAGGACTATTAGTTTCTTTAAAGTCACCAGCTACATTAGCCCCTAATAAGAGTCAGCCAGTCCTTTGAAGCTTTGAAATCAAGGATTGATTTCTCTTCTCTAGCTATCAAATTCCTAGACAGCATCTTCTTACAATACAAGGCTCTCTTGTCTAAGTTGAAAACTGGTTGTTTTGTGCAGCTTTCATTAATTTCGTTAGCTAGATCTCCTGGACAACTTGATGTAGCTTCTACATCAGCATTTGTTCCTTCACCTGACCCTTTTATGTTATGTAAATAGCATCTTTCCTTAACCTCTTGAACCAAGTTCTGCTAGCTTCAAACTTTTCCTCTGAAGATTCCTCATCTTTCCCAGTCTTCATAAAATTGAAGAGAATTTGGGGCTTCTCTGGTGGCTCAGATGGTAAGGAATCCACCTGCAATTGAGCAGGAGACCCAGGTTCGATCCCTGGGTTGGGAAGATCCCCTGGAGAAGGAAATGGCAACTCACTCCAGTATTCTTACCTGGAGAACCCCATGGACAGAGGAGTCTGGTGGGCTACAGCCCATAGGGTTGCAAAGAGTTGCGCACGACTGAGTGACTAACACTTCACTTCTTCAGTGCCTTGTCTAGATTAGGCTTTGCCTTACTGGAATGTGGATGGCTTGATCTTCTATCTGGACCACTAAACCTTTCTCCATATTAGCAATAAGGCTGTTTCACTTTCTTGTCATCCATGGGTTCACTGAATTAGTATTTTTAATTTTCTTTAAGAACTTTTCCATTGCTTTCACAGCTCGGCTACCTGTTGGGTGCAAGAGCCCCGGCTTTCAGCCTGTCTTGGCTTTCCACAAACCTTACTCACTTAGCTTAATCATTTCTAGCTTTTTAAAAACGGGTTGAATTTATTCTATGAAATTTTATTTTGTTTTATTTTTGGCCACAGCATGCAGCTTCTGGGATTTTTAGTTCCCTGACCAGGGATTGAACCTGGTCCCTCAGCAGTGAGAGTGTAGAATTCTAACATTAGACTGCAGGGAATTCCCAATTCTAGTTTTTGATTTAAAGGTGAAGATGTGTGATTCTTCTTTTTACTTAAACACTTAGAGGTATCTGTAGGGTTATCAACTGGTCTAATTTCAGTATTGTTTTATCTCAGGGAGGTTCACAGAGAAGGAAAGAGACTAGGGAACGGCCAATGGGTGGAACAGTTGGAACACAAAAAACACTTATAAAGTTCTGCATCTTATAAGGGCACAGTTTGTGGCATCAAAACAATTGCCATAGTAATACCAAAGATCACTGATCACGGATAACCATAACAAATACAAAAAAATGAAAAAGTTTGAAATATTGCAAGAATTACCAATATGTAAATGCATATCAACTGAGCAAATGCTGTTGGAAGAATGGCACCAATAGACCTGGTTGATGCAGGGTTACCACAAATCTTCAATATGTAAACAATAAAATGGGTGTAGCACAATAAAGCAAATTGCAATAAAATGAGGTACACCTATATTCAGGTTTGCAGTGGAAGATTTTAAAACTTAAATAAATTATAGGTTCAGTTCAGTCGCTCAGTCGTGTCCAACTCTCTGTGACCCCATGAATCACAGCACGCCAGGCCTCCCTGTCCATCACCAACTCCTGGAGTACACTCAAACCCATGTCCACAGAGTCGGTGATGCCATCCAGCCATCTCAGATCAGCCATTTATCATGGCTATGAGAAACCAAGAACTCATATTTTCACTCACAGTTCATAAATAGAAGTTAATTTCATATACAATATCTTTAAGAATCTTAAGTTACATTGTTGTTGTTTAGTTGTTAAGTTGTGTTCGATTCTTTGGAAACCCCATGGGTTGTAGCCCTCCAGGCTTCTCTGTCCATGGGTTTTCCCAGGCCAGAATACTGGAATGGGTTGCCATTTCCTTCTCCAGGGGATCTTCCAAACCCATGTTTCCTACATTGGCAGGCAGATTCTTTACCACTGAGCCACCAAGAGAGCTCTTAAGTTACATAGGCAGGAATATTCCCCACATTTTTGAATAAAGATAAAATAATCAATACTCATAGAGTACTGTGATTGCTGATAATTCCCTGGGTAGCTTTAAGAAAAGAATAACTCTTCTGCACCTTAGTATTCAACCTACAGAACAGAGCTGCTAATATACACTTGTCTTACTTCAAGGGATTTCTACTAAAACTAAGTCTAGGCAGGAAAAAGTTAACTGCATACTGCAAAGAGTTCTCCTTTGCCTGTTTTCCCATGTGTACAACATGAGCTAATGTTACGATACTAAAGTATCATGAAAATTCTTTCTGTAACAAAAATTTCATTATGTAAGCATAAAATATTATTGGTCGCTCACACCCAGGTTTTCAACTTAATTTAGCAAGACTTTAGGCTATTAGTATTCATATTTTTCTTCCTCTCAATATTCATATTGTACAATTAAAATTTTAAGACATCCTACTTCTGTTTTCCTGACTTGGTTTTACTCAAGGTTAAGTTTGTAATGCATCCCTCTTCTTTTTTTTCACCCTTAATGGGATTAAGAGACTTGCCAGGTCTATCTGGATTTTAAGAGAAGCATAACAAACAACAGCAGGGCATTTACTTTTGAGGAAAGGTATTTTTCATGCTCTTCAGATAAACAGCCTCTCTCATGTAAAGCCTAGTAAGTGTTAGTCCAAAAACTGGATATTAACCAATACGTATTGGTGTTATAGAATGAACAGATGCCTCACTTTAAATGTATTACTAGTAGACTCAAATATTTATAATTCTAGTAATTGAAACTCCTTTAAAGATACAATTTCATTAGACCATGACCCCAGTTAAGATTATCATTTTACAAAGGCTTGGGTCATCATTTACTGCAAATGGTTTTAATCAAAGGAAAATGCTTAGAGGAACAGAACTGGCCAGTATTTTGTCTAATGCAATAGTTCCCCCATTTAACAGATTAACGAATATAGAGTGTAATTCTTCTTTTGATAAATAATATTAACAACATCTATATTTTATTTTACCAATTATATTTTCTTTCTTAACTCTTTCAAAGTAGAGAAACCTTATCATTGATATATAACTGTTCCTAAAGTATTCATTATTTCTACATGATCTTCTAAGAACATAAAGTCCTTACAGGACACTGAAAATATCTCAGTGACTATGATATTTAAAATTTATCTTGTAAATATGAATAAATATCATGGATATCATATCTTTTAACATTTCTAGAATATATAATTTTCATTTATCTGCTTATAAGCTTAAAAATGATGTTTGAAATTGAAAAGTCTTTTTAAAATTTTTCTTGTATTTTGATAACTTAATAATATTTTCAGGTTTTCTCTCCAAATTAGTCTGACTCAATACTTAAACAAATATTTATCCAACACTTTCAGGCTTGCAAAGTAATTTAAGAAATTACAAAGTAACTTACCTCAGGTTTCCTTAAAAATGATTACATAAATAATTCAATTAAAAATCCTAAAAATTACTAACTCAAAACAACTTGGGTAAAAGGATTCTTTTCTGAAATTCATAAACAGCTTAATCTACAAATATAAAATTAATATATGTAAATTATTTCTTATGTGAATTAAAATGTTCAACATTCAAAATTATATCAGACCTTGTATACTGTAGAATTCTCCTATATGTAGCAGTATGAAACAAATACAAATCGTATGAGAGCCAGAAGAAAAATAGCTCACCACATTAAAAAACTTCTTAATAATGAATAAAATAAGAGAATAGAAGATACTTTTTATAGTTATTCAACAGCCTACTAAATGTAAAGCAGATTTTAAAAAAATATCTTGTAATACTACATCAAAGACATGATTCCATTTGGAGAAAATCATACCTCCACCCCCACAAACACCACCACCAGATTTCCTGAGAGCATTTGGCAGAGAATTTGGACTTCCTCGATGGCTCAGATGGTAAAGAATCTGCCTGCAATGCAGGAGACCCAGGTTCAGTCCCTTGGTAAGGAAGATCCCCTGGAGAAGGGAATGGCTACCCATTCCAATATTCTTGCCTGGAGAATCCCATGGACAGAGGAGCCTGGTGGGCTACAGTCCAAGTGGTCACAAAGAGTTGGACATGATTGAGTGACTAAAGCAGCACAGTATATTGGTTAGAGCAATTGGATGTTTAATAATGAAACCATGTGAGGAAACTTTCAGAACCCTGTAGCCATTTGTATGCTGGGGCCAGTTTATTGGCTAGTTATGTTAGGGGAAGCATACTGAAACCGCTCACCTTGGCCAGATTCTCTAGTAACCATTCCCATAAGTTGTTTTATGACAGGAGATCCTGGTAAGGAATACGGAATAAGCTACCACCAACCGGAAGAGTTCGGGAAAGGTCCAAAGGAGACACCACGTGTCCATCCACTTCCCAGAATCCCTCTCACTAGCATCCATCTTGGCTGAGTGATGCATGCACCACCAGGAAGGACTCTGAGTCAGAGTGACTGGCCAAAGACAACCCGGAAACTAATCCCATCACCATAAAACCTGAGACTGTAAGCCACACGGCAGAGCAGTTCTCCCGAGTTCCCTAACCCTGCTGCTCTCCGCCTGGGTTCCTTCTTTCAATAAAGCCTCTTGCTTTGTCAGCACGTGTATCCTCAGACAATTCTTTTCTGAGTGTTAGATAAGAGCTCGCTCTTAGGGTCCTGGAGAGGGCCCCCTCTTCCTACAACAGTTAAAGCAAGTTGTGTGTATCTCTTCCAAAATCTGTGGTCACTGGTCTCATACAGTAGCTTGAAATCACCCAAGTCTGAATCATTTAAACCAAAGACTGGCAAAGATTATGTATCAGACCTTTTCTCCTCCCTTCCCCAAATTCCCCTTGGTTGGTAAACATTTATCAGCACACTCTAGCTAGTAGTAATCCCAAACCTATAAAATCAAGGTTTCCCTTATTGTTAGGCACTCTGTGAAACATGTCCCAAATTAGCTACCAGTTAGTTCCTTCTCACATTCTAGAGACTGCATCCCTTGGCTCATGGTCCCTTTCTGCCTTCAAAGCTATCAGTGCTGCATCTCTCTGACCTTCTTCTACAGTCATATCTCTTTCTCTAGAATATCTATTTTTGCTTTTATATTCATATAGTATAAATTATTGCAGAACTACATTTGGTAAATGAAAACCATTATCTAATACATGAATTTTGATCTGAAAATGCCATGATTTGTCATCTTCCATACAATTAAACATTGTCATACATAATTGATTCCATAGATTCTGCTGTTGTTCAGCTGCTCAGTCATGCCCAACTCTTAGCGACCCCATAGACTACAGCATGCCAGGCTTCCCTGTTCTTCACTATGTCCTGGAGTTTGCTCAGACTCATGTTCATTGAGTCAGTGAAGACATACAACCATCTCACCCTCTGTCGCCCCCTTCTCCTCCTGCCCTCAATCTTTCATCAGGTTCTTTCCAGTGAGTCAGCTCTTTGCATCAGGTGGCCAAAGTACTGCAGCTTCAGTTTCAGCATCAGTCCTTCCAATGAAAATTCAGGGTTGATTTCCTTTAGGATTGACTGGTTTGATCTCCTTGCTGTCCAAGTGGACTCTCAAGAGCACCACTTTTTGCAAACACCAATTCTTTGGTGCTCAGCCTTCTTTATGGTCCAACTCTCACATTAGTGCTGTAAAATTAGTTCTCAGAAGAAAGAAAATTTTAAATTAAGATAATAATTTATTTACCTTTAGACTACAACTTTATTTTTGATGCAAATATATATTTGTGAATATACAAAGTATTAGAATATTTTGCATCCTTTAAGCATTTTTCTTAAACATCAACAGCTAATTTAAGCCAACTACACAAGTACAATTAGAATGGAGAAAACAGAAAATTCAAATAAGTAAAATTAAATAAACTGGAAGTTTATTAAAGTGCTTTTCTTTTTTTTTCTAAAATTTTTATTTAATAAATGGTACAAAGAACAATGCCAAAAACATTAGCAGTTAAAATTTCACCAAAAGAAAAAATACTATAGAATACACAGTTGTAAAAAGCTACATTAAGTTATTTTACAACTGCCTCAGGCTGCAAAAAGAAAAAAAACCCAATGCCATACCTAAGTTATCCCTCTCTCAAAATAATGCCATTTATGTTATAAACCATGAGCACCCATCAAAAGACAGGAATTGCTTTGTTAATTTATATATATATATATATATGACTGTATCACTTTGCTATACACTTGAAACAAACACAACACCGTAAATGAAATATAGTACAATATAAAATAAAGTAACAGACCTTTGGGGCTTTACACAGAGTTAGAGTTCATGTGTTTTTTAATTCAAATATGTAGTGACATAATCAATGGGCTTCAGTATTTAAATAAAACATTTTGTCATTTAAGCAGAATTAATAAAATGTTTTAATATTTAAAATTAATATAAAATTAATATCTGTTTTGCATCCATTGATTTCTTAATAGTTATTATAGATAAATAACCACCTTACAAACAGTGGTTCTCAAAAGACACAGAGTACAGAATCACCCAGAAGTCTTGTTAAAAGATTCCTGGTCCCCAGCCCAGAGCTTCTGTTT
Source organism: Moschus berezovskii (assembly GCF_049115385.1). NCBI lineage: Eukaryota > Metazoa > Chordata > Mammalia > Artiodactyla > Moschidae > Moschus > Moschus berezovskii. The sequence goes on along the minus strand of NC_142480.1, from coordinate 18,649,415 downwards.
CAGTAGATTTGGGACAGATCTGAGAATCTGCATTTCTAGCAAGATGCTGGTCCAGGGACCACACTATGAGAAGTGCTACTCTAAAATGAAAGTTTTCTAAATACTGACTTTGTCAAGGCTAAGCATTCTGATATGCACAAATTACTCAAATCTTTGAAATATGCAAATTGAGTTATCTATTTAGTAAGCCTAAGCAAGTTTGCATAATGAAAATATTTTAAGTTTATTATCCTGTAATTGTAAGTTTCTTCATAAAGTATTATTTTTGGAAAATCAATATGTTTTTGTGTGCTTTTAGAAGAAAAACTTTTACCTATCTGAATTCTAGTACAAGTTGTGATAACTGGTGACAGAACATCTGTGTCGTTGAACTCATTTTGTCTTCTTTTATTGTTTATGTAAAATTTTATGTTGACCTTGATCATTTATTGAGTTTTTTAAAAATATAGGTTGACTATTAGTTTGTTTACAGGTATTTCATGTATAGTATTTTGTAATAATACATCTATCACAGAACCTTTGCATCTCAAAGACAGGTATTTGGATAGTTTTACTATCTGCTATCATCCTCAATTTCATTAAAAATATCAGTAAGAAAAGTCATGCAATAACTCAAGTGTTACAGAAGAGCTTAGACCAAACAATATGTGCCAGCCTCTGTCATGATTCTAGAAACCATGGAGGCTAATCCCTCATGGATAGTATCTTCTTGTAACTCCTTGGGTATCTTGCTCTAGCACTATTAATTCTTTCCCTTGTATTTTTTATTCCTTAATGGGATCTGACTTTATATACCATTCAACCCTATCCATCTTCCCTTAAGTCTTCTTATGTGAATGAATGATCCATACTACTATTTCTGATTTCTCCTTTGCCATTTTCTCCTTAACCCATTGAAAGAAGGCACAGGCCTCTGCTCTCATCAGTTCAGTTCAGTTCAGTTCAGTCGCTCAGTCGTGTCCGACTCTCCGCGACCCCATGAATCACAGCACGCCAGGCCTCCCTGTCCATCACCAACTCCCGGAGTTCACTCAAACCCATGTCCACAGAGTCGGTGATGCCATCCAGCCATCTCATTCTCGGTCGTCCCCTTCTCCTCCCGCCCCCAACCTTTCCCAGCATCAGAGTCTTTTCCAGTGAGTCAACTCGTCGCATGAGGTGGCCAAAGTATTGCAGTTTCAGCTTTAGCATCAGTCCCTCCAATGAACACCCAGGATTGATCTCCTTTAGAATGGACTGGTTGGATCTCCTTGCAGTATAAGGGACTCTCAAGAGTCTTCTCCAACACCACAGTTCAAAAGCATCGATTCTTCGGCGATCAGCCTTCTTCACAGTCCAACTCTCACATCCATACATGACCACGGGAAAAACCATTGTCTTGACTAGACTGACCTTGGTTGGCAAAGTAATGTCTCTGCTTTTTAATATACTATCAAGGTTGGTCATAACTTTCCTTCCAAGGAGCAAGCGTCTTTTAATTTCATGGCTGAAATCAGCATCTGCAGTGATTTTGGAGCCCAAAAAAACAAAGTCTGACACTGTTTCCACTGTTTTTCCATCTATTTCCCATGAAGTGATGGGACCAGATGCCATGATCTTTGTTTTCTGAATGTTGAGCTTCAAGCCAACCTTTTCACTCTCCTCTTTCACTTTCATCAAGAGGCTTTTGAGTTCCTCTTCACTTTCTGCCATAAGGGTAGTGTCATCTGCATATCTGAGGTTATTGATATTTCTCCCAGCAATCTTGATTCCAGCTTGTGCTTCTTCCAGCCCAGCGTTCCTCATGATGTACTCTGCATATAAGTTAAATAAGCAAGGTGACAATATACAACCTTGACGTACACCTTTTCCTATTTGGAACCAGTCTGTTGTTCCATGTCCAGTTCTAACTGTTGCTTCCTGACCTGCATACAGGTTTCTCAAGAGGCAGGTCAGGTGGTCTGGGATTCCCATCTCTTTCATCAGTCCACTGAAAATACTCTTGCTAACATCACCAGTGATGCACCATAAAACTTCTCCTGTCATTTTACTCTTATTAATCCCTCTGCAACATTTGCTACTGTTCTGCAATCTAGTTCTTGAAATTCTGTGTCCTTACTTTTCCTGATATTGTTCTCTCCAACTATTAAGATATGTTCCTTTTCCACATTCATCAATTCCTTGGCTATTCCTATACTACTGGAGTACATCTTTTTAGTCAGATGTGCTCACTCATGCATTCTCATTTAATCCCATGATTTTAACGGTCACCTATAAGCTAATGCTTTTCAAACTGTATCTCCATCCTAGAGTACTCCTCTGAACTCTACTTACATATCCAAATAGTTCCTGAGAATCTTTCTTTCAATCATCTTATTCTCATATGTAAAAACTGAATTCATTATTCTCACCCCAGCTGCCTTTCATTCTACAACCAAATATTGGTGGACTAGAGATCTCAATATGTTCTCTCCTGTATCTAGACCACATCTCAGAACAGTTCTTCTTAGAGTCTGGCTCCCATGGCTGTTTGCCGAATAAGTAGCAGGGCGTATTACTTACCGCATCCCCTCAGTGTAGCTGGGACAGTCTGATCTCTCTTCTGGAGGCTGACGTTGAGACAGACAGAATGTGGTATTAGCAGAGGTGAGATGATCATATGTGGGCAATGTTCTCTAATTATCAAGCAGGAAAAAAAAACACTAGTCTGAAGAGAAAGGTTCATTGAAGCCCAGGTGAAGAGCACAGTAGAAATGAGAGTGTTACACGAGTAAGTGAAAAGGATGGCTAGGGTAGCTGCCCGAGTGTTTAATAACTCCCAAGTTCTTCTGTATATCCTTTTCTTGGGATACTAAGAGATACTCCTGTATGGTGACAGTACATTCTGACTGAGATACCTGAGTCAACCTAGTCTATCCTGAAAGTGATCAAAGTGGCCATTAGGCTGTATGAGCATTAATTTCTTAACTTTTGAATCCAATCTGTTTTTCCCCTTTCAGAGCCATACCCTCGTCTCACCTAAACTACTATAATTTTTCGATTCAAGCTTTTTTTCTTTTTCTGTATTATTTTCTTCCTCTATTATAGATGACTGAAGTCATCTATCCCTCTTTCATACTGCTGCAGGAACAATCTTTATAAAGAATCTAAAATGATTATTCTTCTACATAATGCCATCTGCCATTTTATGGCTCCCTGCTTACTACCAGAGGAAGTAAAATACTTTAAGCAGAGCCTGTTTACTCTCTGTCCAGAATCTGGCCAACTTTAATTCATCCTGAGGCCTTGCTGAGATTTCCCTGGTGGTTGAGCGGTAAAGAATCTGCCTGCAATGCAGAAAACTCAGAAGATGCGGGTTTGATCTCTGTGTTGGGAAGATACCCTGGAGAAGGAGATAGCAACCCAATTCAGTATTCTTGCCTGAAAAATCCCATGGACAGAGGATCCTGGCAGGCTACAGTTCATAAGGTCACAAAGAGTCTGACATGACCGAGCATGGAGGCATGAGGGTTTGCTGCCTCGTGCTTTTTATTTGGCTCGTTATTCCTCTTGCCTGGAGTAGCTTTCTTTACCTTGTTGCCTGGATTATTCTTACTCATCTTTTCAGACCCAATTCCAGTGTCTATATTTGCAAATCTTCCCTGGCCTACCAAGTAGGGCTGATTAATCCTTTCTTTGGAATCTATCTATCTTGTATCATTTACTTACGTAAATGCCTTTCCGTCATTCTAGAACATGAATTCGTTATTGATGGAGAGCAGTGTTTCATTATACATCTGGCATTTATTTATTTATTATGATCTGAGTAAACTCAAGAGGTTATTGAGACAATACAAAGTAGATCTATTTCCTGGATCCTAATGATTAACTACTGGTCTATGTGTTAACCCAAAATCTACTTCAATTTCTCTTCAAGAAAGAGGACATCTTTAGAATCATTATAGTTCATAGTGCAAAATTCATTTTTTAAAATATCAAGCAGCTCATGTTATAAGACAAGCTGAGGTATGTTAAACTTTCCGAGAGTTTATTTGAGTCTGCATCAATTCAAATTGGGCAGCACCAAACCAGAGCTGGTTAGGAGTATGCCACCCACAGGAAGTAAGGGAAATTTATTTACAGAGATGTGGAAGCAAATCAAGAAAGTTAGTCTGGCTATAGTCTAAGCAGTTGCCCTGTTTGGGAAAGCATAGTTGTCTGTGATTGATGGTTCTTAAATACCACTTTCTTAGATTGGAGGATGTTAGCTTTGTTTTAGATTTTGGTTTGCTTAAGGTTATCAAAGCATTAGTCACTTAGGCTAATGGTATCCTTGTTTAATTACTTTACACCCATAAATCTCTAGTCTTATTTAAATTAATGTTTTTCTTCACAGTACTTCAAATTGTGACATATTTTGCTGATTCCTTAGAATCACAATTTACTTTTTCCTACTCAAATTCCACAAGTGTTTTTAAACCAACTCCTTTTGTCCAAATGTGGGGAGACTTACTAATATGATTGAGAGTGGGAGAAGGAGGCAGTAAGATCACTAGATCATACTCTCTGAAGCTTGAAAAGTTAGCTTAAGATCTAGATGTTTCAGTTTTGTAAAACAAAATTAGCAGTTGAAATAGCTAATCTATAAATCTCCTCCTTGGAAGATCAAAACATACCTAAAGATTAATAAAAAGAATAATTTGGAAATTAACATTAATGGAGAGCACGCATACTTATGTTAATACTTAAAGGTACCTATTACTGCTTGCTGCTGCTGCTAAGTCACTTCAGTCATGTCTGACTCTGTGCAACCCCATAGATGGCAGCCCACCAGGCTCCGCCGTCCCTGGGATTCTCCAGGCAAGAACACTGGAGTGGGTTGCCATTGCCTTCTCCAATGCATGAAAGTGAAAAGTGAAAGTGAAGTTGGTCAGTTGTGTCTGACCCTCAGCGACCCCATGGACTGCAGCCTTCCAGGCTCCTCTGTCCATGAGATTTTCCAGGCAAGAGTACTGGAGTGGGGTGCCATTGCCTTCTCCGATTACTGCTTCAGTTCAGTTCAGTTCAGTTCAGTTCAGTCGCTCAGTCGTGTCCGACTCTCCGCGACCCCATGAATCACAGCACGCCAGGCCTCCCTGTCCATCACCAACTCCCGGAGTTCACTCAAACTCATGTCCACAGAGTCGGTGATGCCATCCAGCCATCTCATTATCGGTCGTCCCCTTCTCCTCCCGCCCCCAACCTTTCCCAACATCAGAGTCTTTTCCAGTGAGTACTGCTTATGTAACCATAAAGTAAAATATAATAAGGCATTTCTCCATTCTTAGGTAGAAATATCACAAAACATTCTATTATAGTAACATATCTATAAAAATATACAGACTATATATTAATGCAAGTTTTAAGTACCTGATTTTTATCTTTAGTAAATTATAGTTCAACAAAATGTCAGATTAGATAGAAAAAGTATTTATTTACTTGAAGGTAACCTCCAATAGACTCTGTTCCAAGAATGTTTCATCATCAGTTCATGCTGTTAAAACCCTGAAACAAAAACACTACCAGAAACAGAAAATGGAACAAACAGTCAATCGCTTTTGCATTGTGACTGCTAAGTATATAATGATTTCTTATTTTCATGGACTACAGTTTCTTAAAGCAGATGTTCTGTTTCACCCATTATAGTAACTAGATTTGAAAAAAGTAAAACAAAAATACATTTAACAATAAATACGTTGTACCTTTAGTGGACAGTCTGTTCCATGTAAATTTTATGTATATGGCTCTTTTTAACATGACAATAACAGAGAATCTGTTTGAGCTCACCAAATAAATGGTTTTAAGAAAGCCTGCCACATTATCTTATGCATATGTGCATTATCTTCCTACAACACTTATGTGATACAGGAATAAATTACTAAATTTGAAAAGACAAAAATTAAGGAAGTCTCTGCATTGACTGCATTTAAAAAATATTTATCACTTTGTGTAAATGTGGGCAACGTAGAATATGAAACACTGATTTTGCTGTCTGGATCATGGCTGAAACTACAGACAGGACTGGGAACATTGTAGATGGTGCTCAGTCACTTTCTTTTCCAAAATTTAACAACTTTGTTTCCGTCCAGGGTTTATTCTCCTAGGCTCCTCATTACTTTTGCCTTTTAGTTCCAGCATTTGCTTCTTAGTCTATTCATGGCACAGATCCATTGCACAAAAGCACAAAATAGCAAATGAACCCCAGTGGGAGACACTTTATACCTAAAAGTCAAAGTAAAACCCCATAAAGAAAATGACTATGCCTTTATACATTTCATAAAACAGAAAAATGTTCAAAGGAAAATAAAATTAGCTTTCAAGATAAATTTGCCCCTTGAACTAGACACCTGTGGTGAAATGAAAGTCACTTAGTCGAGTTCAACTCTTTGTGACCCTGTGGACTATACAGTCCATGAAATTCTCCAGGCCCGAATACTGGAGTGGGTAGCTGTTCCCTTCTACAGGAGGTCTTCCCAACCCAGGGATTGAACCCAGGTCTCCTGCATTGCAGGCGGATTCTTTATCAGCTGAGCCACAAGACATCTGCTGCATGAGTGTAAAATAAAATTGCATATTTTTATACAGAAGAGTTTTTTCACATTTACAGAAGGCAATCTAGGTATAGCCAGTCTATACACATTATTGCTGTTTAACATTTTAAGATTTATTGTAATTTCCAGTTGGGATATTTTCTGCAAAATTTTCCAGAAGGCTCTTTCCTAACTATTCAAAGAAGTACTCAGAAATTCTCCAATTCCAAGGAAAATATTCCCATGTTGCTTGGTGTTAGAAAACAGGTGTACATTTTACCTATAAAATGGTATTCTCTTGCCGAGAATAGATCAGAAGTGATTAAAAAACAAAAGCAGGAAAGAGAAGCTACTGGCATAGTATAAAGACAGAATACAATAGGCAGAAATGAGTTCAGGAGGTCAGGAATCCATCTCCTAGCTCACTGGCAATTTTCTAAATGAATGAATAAGTGGAGTACTACTGAATCCAATCAAGGTTTCCAAGATGAGGTCATGAGAAAAAGAAACTGTCTTCTTCAAGTTCACTGCCTCAAATAAATGTCCATCATTCAAATTTAATACCTTTTTTTTATTATGAGCATTTTCACATTTAAGATGAAGATTTAAAACTACATTTGAAACTCTCCTCCAGTCACAAAGTGAAAAATAAAAAGTTTAACGTGTTATAAAAATCTATTGTATGTGCCTAGGGATATGTGCGTATTTGACATAATTCTCCTGGTCTTTCTTATAAATCTTCCATTTATCCCCATCTTATTTAAAGTCCATATTTAAACATCTCAATGGGATTGCATGAAAATGCTTTTGGACACAGAGAATTAATGTCTGAAGTGAAAAAAAGCATCCTTGGACAACATAGATGGAATTATTTTTGTAGTTCTAAATATTATTAGCTTTACAGCTTACCCTCATTTTTTGCTTCCCCCCTCCCTTTTTTTTTTCCTTTCAAGATATATTGTCCCTTTTAGTATAAATGAAAACTGCAGAGCAATAACATATCTTAGCATATGGTGGTATCAGGCGAGTGTATGCTCCTCAGTTTTTGTCTCATCACAACAAAGATTTGGAGTGACAGTGGCAAGGGCAGGAAGAGCCTAATCTTGAAGTATAACATGTAAATAAGTGAGTGAATAAGTGTATGAATGAATTCAGTGCCAAGGATTTTACACTTTCAGCTACACTAATCAGTACTACTAGAAATCAAGAGAGTCTGGAAAAATTTCTACCAGAAGTGTAGCTAATTACCATATTTGTAAAATTACAAAAGCTAAGTATTATCAATGCTGATCAGGTTTTGAAAACCATATAGAAAGAATGCAATCTCATATACTGTTTCACAATTATTTACCATCTAAGTTTTTGTTAGTTCCTAAATTCTGTTGCTAATAAAACCAATATAAAATATCTGATATGTCGCAACAATCAGGAAGTTATGATGTTAATTGTTCAATGGTGTTTTTTGTTTTGTTTTCCAAAAGGCTGTAATTTTATAATATTACCAAAAGGTTAAAACATGGCAATCTAACACAAAATAAGCAATATTTTGCTTACATATTTGTCATATCAATTCAGAAACAAAAGAACAGATGGATAATAGTTAAATATACATTGACATTATACAAGTTCACTTTAGAGAAGCTGGGACAATACCACTGAATAGCAATATAATGCAATAAAAAGAAAATTGGTTTATGTACCTCTCTGAAATGGAAGGGTATTTAAAGAACTACTACAGATCTTATAAAATACATTTTGAAGCTTAATAGTATCTGAAGAAAGAAACTTGAGTATTCAAGACTTTGCTAATATGTGACCAAAATTACAGAATATTAATATGAAAGAATTATGAAATACAGACTATTTAATTTAAAATTAGTAGTATATTTTAGGCAACTTCCTGAAAATTTTTATCTCACCTTTACAAGTAAATTTTCTTGATTAAAAAAAACAGGTTATTCTGAGACTCTAGATTATTTATAATATCTTTTCATTGAAATTAGCTATTCATTACATAATTTGAAACAGACTAATGGCAAAGAACAGAAATGATATGTATGGAGTACTTGCTTATAGTAGTTTTGGTACTAACTACTTGCTTGGGTAGTTACACAGGTGAAGTTAATAAAATCTCTCAATCAACCTCAAATTAAATATTATAATTTCTATTTTATACACAAAAGCACTAAAGATTTGGGCCAGAGTTGAATGATTTCACAGGCAATGCAGTGAATTTCAGAACCAAGACTGAAACCCAAGTGTGTTATATTCTAACATTTTATGGAATATGCTGTGTTGTCCTTCAATAAAGGACTGTGTCTGGATATTTTATAGGCTACCTCCCTGGTGGCTCAGAGGTTAAAGCGTTTGCCTCCAATGCGGGAGACCCACGTTCGATCCCTGGGTCGGGAAGATTCCCTGGGGAAGGAAATGGTAACCCACTCCAGTATTCTTGCCTGGAGAATCCCATGGACGGAGAAGCCTCGTAGGCTACAGTCCATGAGGTCGCAAAGAGTCAGACACGACTGAGTGACTGAACGGAACGGATCAAGACAGTTTGAATGAATATGAGAAAAACAAAGAAACTAGGGGCAATGAAGAAACTATTATTGGAGTATATATGGGTGGCTTCCAGAGAGGCCTAACAAAAGGAATCTTTGGACTTGAAGGCAAATTGTTGTTTTGGGAAATTAAAGCAAGGTCATATTGTAATAATCAACTTGTTAGCCAATTACTTCCACTAGATGGTAAAGTCTACTGTGGGGACAGAGAGCAAGAGAATTATGGTTGCTTTTCTCTCCCCACTGCCTAGTCCAGGACACTGGCTATAACAAGGCATTCAGTGAATTTCCAGGGAACAAACTAGACTGCAAGCAGAGTTGGGCCACTGTCTGGAGAAAGAAGTTTGGTGGTAAACAATCACAAAGAAAAAGATTTGCTTTCATTACAGAAATTAGTGTCATTATGGCTGAGAAATGAATCCACAGGAACTTTAACACCGAACTAGCCAAGAACTCAGTCAAAGGACCAGAAGGACTAAGATGTAAAACAGGAGCAGGGGGCTTCGAAGTAATTCATCCCAAAGAGACCTTACTTAAAAGAGAACTGGTGAAAACATTAGAAGGAAATCAACTAATCATGCCTTTGAAATTTATGTTAAGAAGTCATTGTTCTAAAAAAAAAATCTGCTTTTATGTAGAAAAATGTATCTTTCAAAAATAAGTACAAATTAATTCTTATTTCAAAATCTATGCTCCTTTGTAAGAAAGATAAACCCTGTGGTCTGGTCTCAGCCACGTGAGTGTATCACCTTACTGCCGACTGGTGGCCACCAGATTGAAATTCAGGGGTAGGCTCTAAAGAAGAAGAAATATTAGAAAACAGAATCTGTAAATAAAGCTTAAAAACAAATGCTTTTTTTCTGTAGTTTACTATTAGGTTTTGTAGAACTGAGAATAATAAATACATTTTGAAGAAGTCCATAGACTTTTGACATCATATTACTTCCATCACTATAACTTGGTAGGCATACCAGTACTTATAAATCAATAAGAACAGTAATACAAAATTTAAGATAATTATGTGGTGACTGATTTCATGTTAAAGTTTCAAGATCAAATGGAAGTGATCCTGAAATACTAACTGGATATATAAATACAAATGTTTCTTCCAAGGTTATAAAATAGGTTTGAGTAATCGTTTAAAAGCAATTTAAAAAATAAAACAGGACAAAACAGCACCATACTTGACACTGAATCCTTCAAACAAATTTAAAACTACTACAATGTCTTTGCTCCCTTTATAAATATTAATAAAACTTTGCCAGAAATTCTGAGTTTTAGAAATTAAGTTGACTTCATATTTCTGAAGTGGATAAACTGCTAGTCACTGACACTTTAGTTTGAATTAGCATTATATGATTGTCTTCCCCTTTAGAATTTAATAAGATATATCTAATATGACTAAATAAAGGTTTTGATGAGGACAGGAAAATAGATCCCAGTATTGTACCATTAGTCTCTGGGTTAGATATTCCTAGCTAGGATGCTGCACTTTGGGACTTTTGGGTAACTCAATGAAAGCACCAAATACAGGGAATTAATGCCCCAAAGGTAAGCAAATGAGCAAGACAAAAAAGATGGATGAATAGTTAGGTGAAATTTACTTCTTACCTGCCATACTGCCTAAGAATTGCCTTGCTTATCTGGTAATATTTATCTTTGAAATAACCTCTTTTGACTTCTCTCAAAAATGTTTTGCCTATAACACTGTCTTTAAAAATCACTGCTTATGTTTTAAAAATTAAGCTTTAAAAAACCACTCTTCTTCAGTAAAAGAAATGACCAGTTCCATCCAGTAATTTATTGGGTTCTTAGTTCTAGTTCCAGCTTTCATGAGGTAGACCTTAATTATCTAGTATGCCATTATCATGATCCATAAAAAATACGACAAAGATTCAGGAAGAAGGGAAAAAAAGTATGTTTTACACAAGATTAAGTTAAAGAATCACATATAAAACATTTTTATTTAAAAATAAAGGGAAAAATGTCTTTCTGTAGCTCAGAAATATATTAAACGGTAAATAAATCTGACTTGGGGGGAGATCCAAAATAGATAAATAAGAAATCTGTTTATTTATGACAGAAATATACTGGGTCTGCAACTCTCTTTCGTGCCCAATTGAATCATGTTTTTGGTAAGATCTAACTGCCAACACAATTTGCACCTTAGGACTTCATAGTCAGGTGCAACATCAAAAATATGTTTCTAAGATAAGTAGATCTCGTTTCACATTTCAAAAACATACAGGGCACAACTATGGCAGAGAACTTTATTCTTATTTTAACTAAGTTTAAAAAAAATGTTATTTCTTCATTTCAGAAACTTGTGTTTCCCTGTTGTTTCTAGACATAATTTTCTGGTCTTGAGTTAAAAGAACTTTATATTAGGAAAAAAATGAAAAGCTCCTCACAGTACCAATTCATAACCCAGAAAATCTGGAGAGAATTACAATTTAAATAAATTTTTTAAAACATACAAAAACAAAAAATGAACTAAAGTGACAATATATCATACATTTTCAAACCACAGAAAAAAGTAAATTCATGAGGCAAGCAAACCGGTTGTTGAAAACAATTTTAAAACAGAGTGCCTTTCTCACTCTCTTAGAAAAAAATGATAATATAACCAGAAACTCTGGTTTCCTTTTAATATTTACCATCTGAACTGTAAAACATTCATATTTCCACTTACTGTCTGAAATTAGTAAAACAAAACATTGTTTCAAATTCTCGATTATTCTGGGAAAACACAGTCCAATATTTATGACCAAAGGTCCTTAAAAAATGATCGGAGGAAGAAAGAAGCTTAACATAATTTTAAAAATGACTTGGCATAAACATTGGATTTGGGGATAAACTAAGATTTTGGAGACATTTAAAAGTATACCAGTTTCGAAACTGGTTAATGCCAACAATGATTTATACAGGCACTGATGAATCAGAAATTGCCATCTCCTTTTTTTCCGAGGCCTTTTTTTTCCCTTTGGTTGGAAGAAAAATTACCCTGTTAACTTTGCCATTCTTTGTTTCAGAATATCCTAGCCTTTCCTTCAAGGTCTTGCCACCTCTACCGCCAAGCTAAAACAAATCTGGCTTCTTCCTCTTTACTGGTAAAAACTCTAATCAGCTTGTATGAGAGGGAAAGAAACAAGTACTGTACCTGGAGATGGAAAGGTACACGACTTTACCAGGGAGTGTTTTCTTGAGGGAAGATGAAATGGGGAAAGCATTTTCAAATATAATGTATAAAGCACAACAGGAAGGCTAAACTAAAGGAAGAGAGAGTCTTTTTGTGATCTTGGTAGGGCTTGCAACAGAGAATACTGCAAAGTTACACATTACTTATACACTTCACGCTAGAGACGTTGATACCATCTTTCTTAAACTACATATTAAAGAGAAGTTGATATCACCTTTCCTATGAACACACACACACACTCCCCCACCAACACCCCCCACCGACACACCCCTCCACCAACACACACACCCCCACACACACACCCTTACTTAGAAGCACCCAGGAAGATATTTGAACTTTGACGTGTTCCCAGCTCTCCTTTTCTTACAGTTGGTTAAGTGTTCCCTCTCCTCATCTCAGTCCCGGCACTAGAAAAAATAGAAAATAGAAAACGAAAAAGAAGTTACGTAGTCCAGCAATGTAAGGTCTTTGGGTTTCTCATTCGGCAGCTCTCTATGCTTTGGTCCCGAAGGGGAACTGCAAACCTTTATCTGCAGGCTCCTATCAGCTCAGCAGCAAAGGGTGGCCAGTGGGACAATCCTGAAGGAAAAAGGAGTCACCCCCGCGTCCAAAAGTACTTGGAAGTGCTCGCTCGCCTCTGCTCGTGGTCCGCGATGGGGCGACTCCGCCGCCCCCCAGTGAAGTCCCAGAAGCGGCCAAGTTTTAAGTGCAGGGAGGATGGAAGCACTCTCTCAGTTTCTCGGAGAGTCCCCGGACTTAGTTCGCCGCAGGTTTTTTGCCCTGGACTTGTCGGAAACCGAGCTCTTTCACGGGCGAGAAAGCCGCTGAGGAAGCGCTGCTGGCTTCAGTGGAGACGCCGCCGGGCCGCAGCGGGGGCCGCCGATGTCCTGCGCTCGGCGCCCCGTGGTCTACTTTCCGAGGTGGCGGCGGCGGCGGTGGCGGCGGCGGCGGCGCCGCGCAGTCCCGCCCCGCGCGCGTTTGCCGCCAGCTCTGCAGCCCGGATCCTTCCGCGCCGCCCGGGCCCCGCGGAACTCGCTCCGGAGCCCCGGCCCCACGGCGCCAGCGGCCCTGGACGGCGGAGGCGTCTTCGAAACAAAGCCTCCGGGAGAGTTTGGCGCGGATTCCTAAACCCGGGACCGGACTGGGAGCCCTGAGGGAACAGGGTGGAAGAAGAGGAAGGAGTAGATGGAGGACAGGCGAGAGCAGTTTCCACCTCAAGCACAACACCCCTCGCGTGCTCGCCTGCCAGAAGCAGCAGTGCGGGTCTCGCCTCCGCGTGGGTGCACGTGGACGCGCTCGGAGAGCCCGTGGGTGCGCCCGCAGGGCAGCGCTGAAGCCTGGGAGCGCCCTATTGGTAGCACCAGTCGAGAACGCCCCTATCCTAGGAGGCCGCTAGCACGTGGCTTTGCCGAGTAGGCCGGGAAGAAGCCCTTAGTAGTCCGTTTCCTTCTGCAACTCCCAGCTCTTCCAGTCTCTGGGTTCGGAGTGGTTTCTGGGCCACCCGGGTCCCAAGCTGAGAGGGAGCTGCTTGCTGGGATCGAAGACCACGTGCTGATGAACCGCTTAAAGAGAAGTAAAAGGATTTCCAGGCTCAGCAGATGCGGACAGCTCCTTTCACTCGGGGACTCCCAGGAGGAAGCCTTTTCCGGGCTGGAGGAAGCGGGGTGGGGTTCGAGGAGAGAAACTTGGATTTGTGGACAGCCGACCCCCGCCTGCGGGGCCCTGTTTTTCTGCCTCCCCACCTCTCTCTCTTTCCTGCTTCAGACCTGTTCCTTGTCCCAGTACTCTCAGTGGCCTGGTCTCGCTTGTGACGACTGTTGAGTTTGTTTTCTGCCTTTGACAAGCTAATACGTGACCACCTGAGCCCATCTAATGCATGGTACTTAGCTGAGTTAACTCTCAAATATAATGTTCCTTTTAGCTTTTGCGCCCATCCGATAGTAGGCAAACTATCACCTGCCACTAAGGGAACGCTGGAAGCAAGTCGCCGGTGAGAGAGACCCCCAAGTCAGCAACTCTGCGCCGCAGACATTCTCGGCGGGTTATAGTTAGTGACTTTTCCCTCTGCCATAAGCAATCACAGCCTGACTCAGTGACAACCCTTGATCCCATAACCGTGGGGCAGTGGGCGGTCAGCAAGTCCCCCCCTTCGCAAGAGCCCAGGGATGCTCCTGGAAGTTCGCCTTCATCCTTCAGGTTTTCTGCTTTCTCCCCTCCCCCTACCTGCAACGCCCCCGCGCCTCGCCTGCCCCGGGGTTTGCCGGCTCCCCACGGGCCCTTTTCTCTAGGAGGCCGGGGTGAATCAGTCCGGAACACGCCCGGCTCCGAGGCGCGGAGGGCGGCGTGGCGGCCCCGGCGGGGGTCTCGCCTGACTCGGAGTCTGGGGGGCGCGGCGGCTCCCGTCACTGCGGCGAGGGCCAGGCTCACGGCCGCGCGCCCGCCGCCGCCGCCGCCGCCGCCGCCGCCGCCTCCATGCTGCAGCGCGGGACGCAGTTCCTCCCGGCCCGGCGGCTGCCGCTGTCCGAAGACGCGGGCGCGGGGAGCTGGGGAGCCGGGCCCGCCTTGGCCGCCACCGCAGCGCGGGAACCGGGCTGCCAGCCCCTCGTCTGAGCCGCGGACTCGCCTGGGAGCCGCGGGCAGCGGGCGGGGCTCTGTGTGCAGAGGCGCGCAGCGAGGCAGGCAGCCGGTGCAGAGCGGCCCGAACTGAGGACTCCCCTGTGTGCGTGCGCGCGGGTGTGCGTGTGTTTGCGCGTGTTTTTCCTTTTTCCCTCGAGGATGGCAATGGCTTTGCAGCTGGCTGCTCCCCTAGGATTCTAGACTTTGTGGAGCTCCGGGTTGTGAGCACAACCCACCCATATAATCCATTTTGCATGGTCGGTTTATATCAGGAGAAAAAGCGCAACTGGACGGGGGTGGGGCAGACCAAGGAAACCTTCTGGAAATACAAACAGGCACACACAGCACTCACGGGAGAGAGGACGAATGAAAGACCTGGGAAGATGTCTGTAACCTTCCGGCTGGCCCTTCCGTTTTTCAGGAAAGATTTTGGATCATTTCTACCTTTGGAAGTCATCTTGGCTTTTTTTTTTTTTCTAAGCTCTCTTCAGCTAGTAGCGTGCGTGCGTGCGTGTGTGTATGTGTGTATATTTGTGAGCGCACTTGTCTGATGCATTTGACTGTCTTTTATCCAACTGCCCAGAAACAAATGTGTTAACTCGGCGGTGTGCCCTCGATGCCCGGCTTTTCACAGAGCGCGGAGGACGCCTAAACCCATTTTCCAGGCTGGATTCGGAAGGGCTGCTCAGCTGCGGACCCCTGTGTGTGGATCGCTTTACCTAGAGGCTGGGAAAGCTCCAGTATTAACCTGCTTCCAGGTACATCACAAGGTCACCAGAGGGTCTTGCAACCGTCTTGTTTCTGTGCATCCAGACCTTCCTGTCTCGGCCAGAAGGATATTTACATTTCGGTCTACATAATTTGAAGCCAAAAGTTCAGCCTGTCGAGCGGCTTTCTGCACAATCAAGGTAACAAGAATTGCCTTTCAAACTGCTCACCAAAATCCCCGACTCTTCGACTCTTCCTCGCCGGTTCCTGGCTCTCCTCCACACCAAAATGTCACCAGCTCTTGAATTACGTGGATTTGGGTTGGAAGAGAACTTGAAGAAAACGTGATAGAAAGGCTATGCCAGACCACTCTCTCTGCTGTCCTTGGTCCGGTGGGCATCGAAGCCGATCGTGAGAAGGACCAGAACCCTTCTTGCTTTTCCTTCCCGGTGTTGTACTGGGTGTGTGTGTGTGTGTGTGTGTGTGTGTGTGTGTGTGCAAGTGTGAATGCGAGTGCGCGCGCGCCTGGCTTAGAGTGTGTGAGTGTGTGTGCTTGAGTGTGTGTGTGTGTGTGTGTGCGTGCGCGGCCGCCCTGCCTCTGCCCGCTCCCCGGGTGCAGAAACGCGGGTTTCATGGGGCGATCGCCGCGGATCCCCCACCCAGCGCGACCTGCGGGCAGCGGAGGCAGTGGCAGGAGCCGCCTCTCGGACTCCCTAGGATGCGGGTGCTGAGCAATGGCAAAGGGCAGCGAAGTGACGAGCGAGACCCACGTACGACTGTGAAAGCCACCTGGAGCCACCTTGCTGGGATTGTACCTGCTGGCAGAAAGTCTTCCTACGACCGTCTTTCCTCTAGAGGCACCAGGTAACAAGAAAATGACTAGCCGCCTCACCCAGTTTCCTTCTGATCTTATTTCTAGTGTCTTATCTGCATTGCAGGCTACTTTACTTATTAATGTTTTGAAAATCATTAAGAAGGGCTGGGTATCCAAGGGCGCTCTGTGATGCTGTAATATAAATTCTAGAAGGTAGAATATAAATCTATAGCAGAGCACTTAATCTAGCAGTGAAAGCCTGGAAAATATGGATACACTCCCCCCCTAAGAGATGCTTTTGGAAAGCTAGGCGTGTTGAACCTGTCTGAAGATGCCAGAGATTAAAATCCCGTGTTTGCTTCAGGCTGTGGTTGCCACGGACCATTTGGTATCCAGCCCTCCCCAGAATGTGGAGTGCGAGAGGGTGTTTGGTTTCCACCCATCGTTTCAGGCAGGGATCATTTTGACCCTTCTCTACCTCTGGTGCCAGGTTGTTTTCCTTTCCTTATTGTGGTCCGGCTTGCCAGATCCTTTAGTAGTTGTAAATTACGCGTCTGGAGACTTTAATTCGAAATAAGAGTTTTCTTGGAACTTGCTTTGCATGGGAGGCAATTCACTGTCAGGAGTCTATGTGTTGAGATGTGGTGTTTAACTGCTAGGGTTTGCTTTTATCTAGCAAAGTAGATCCATGAAAGAAGTCATTTTATGTCTAGAGGAGCGCTGCTAAAACCACAGCCACCACCCCTGTACCTTCCCCAGCTGTATTGTCTCGGTTGTGGAGAGGGGCTTGCAGGCGCGTGGTTTGTTTGTTTTTATTTTGTTCTGCGTCCCCCCCTTTTTATTTTTTTGGTAATGTGTATCTTGAAAATTCTTGCCAGTGCCTTGATTTCCAAGGAGTAGGGTGGATTTCCGACTGCCTAATTAACATACTGGGTCTGATATGTTAAAAATGGAGATTCCCACCGCAGGCTGAAGCAGAACAAATTGAGTGAACTTTCAAAGCCCCTTACCCTCGCCCCTCATTTCTCTCATTTTCTTATCCCATCACCTCTGCGTCCCCTACGGAAAATTTCTCTCCCTTCTCGAGGGCATTAGGATTAACAAGATAAAGCACTTCCAAAGTAGTCTCATCAATGTTTTATTCCACAGTGAAGGCGGTCTGAATAATTCAGCTGAGGAGTGCTCGTTTGTCTCCCGCCTTCGGGAGCTGCCTGCTGGCTGTATCCGGCTGAGGGTTCGGCCCGGCCGAGCGCAAGGCGCCGGGCTCCGGCAGGCAGTGGCTGGGGCTGCTCCGGGGGTTTCTCTTTGCTCAAGCCACTTGGAAAGTGGAGGGGCGCTGCCTGCTTTTCCTCCGCTGGCTGCGACTTATTTATTTTTTTATTTTAATAGATTTCCATATGATGGCATTTGCAGACCACAAATGCCATTCGCTAGCTAGCTGCTCTCTCTGTCCCTGCGCCTTGATGTCGCCGACTCCTCTGGAGATTGGGCTCGGCTGCTGCTGCAGCCCTCGCAGGCTGGTGGTGCTACAAGGCCATGTTTGCAGCGGCCTTGGGGGCTGGGCTCCGCCACTGCAGCTGCCAGGCCCGCGGTGACACTTTCTTGGGGCGGGGCGGGAGAGCGCAGCGGGCCCCCTGGCAGGCAGCGGGCGCCTCGTGGCAGAGGTGGCCGCCTGGATTTGAGACGGAGGAGGTGGGCAGACACGCGTTGGGGGGCAGTGAGGTCCTGCCCGACACCCTCCGCTGGCAGCCCCCTCCCCCTTCTTCGTAAATGAATATCCGAGTGGATAGAAGGAAAGCTGGCAGCAAAAATGCCTTGATGTTCAGATACAGCATGATTTCTCAGGATTCAAGACCTGAAACTTAAGTGTGTTTTTCTGTTTTCCATTCGTTCCTCTCTCCTCTCCCGTCTTGTTCTCCTGGATTTAATCAGGTCATTTCTACTCCTGTTTTACCTCCAGTTGAAATACCAGTGGAAAGACTGCTGCCATCCCCCATAAACAGGAAGGAGTTGAGGGCCACTCTTCAGACAGATTTGCTCTGTAACTTTGAGCTCCAGGTAGACCCAAGAAAGGATACAGAGGATAACTGCGACTTTAGCAGAAAAACAGGTTCCCCTGTACTTTCTGAAGACTCGGATACTGCCTGTGTAAAAACTAAAAGTAATTGGGAATTTGGGGGGAATTAGGTAAAGATTTTTCTTTTCTTTCATCTTTTTTCTTTTTCTCTTTTAGTGAGTTTATTTGTATTTCTCCTATCACTCTGAAAATCCTAGTCAGAAAATTGATTTGTGTATACTAACAGTCTGACAAGGACACCTTTTTGTCCCCCAGATTTCTCCACAATATTATTAGAACAGAAACGATAGCATACTCATAATATTTGCTGGCAAATAAGATATCCCTGTTTAGAAGGTGCCCAAGAAAGATAGGCTGCTGGTGGAGAATATTAGTATTGGGAAAATTGGGTATTTTCTTTACCTCCCTCCTCATTTTGTTTCATCTTGGTTGGCCTTTTCTCATTAAGTATTCAGTCCTTTGCAGGTTAAGTCTTGTCCTTGTGCCCTCATCCTTAGGGAAGTTTGAAACAAATGTATTTACTTGATCTTGAGTGCTCAGATGCCTAAAAATAGATTATGGTGTCATTCATGTTTTAAAAATGCCATTCATTGCTGCAAATTGGAGGTAGGTGAAATATCATAACCAAATAGACCTTTTAAGCATAGAGTTTCGTGTTTAGATTCCTTGAGAAATGGAGCTTTCTGCCTCCCTTCGCTTCCCTTTTGTCTGGAGACAGAGACGTCCCAACCACTTTGAGGATCTGAGTCCAGTGCCCTTGGTCAGCATTGTACTTAGAGCTGACTTGACTTAAGAATAGGTTGAGACTGTCACGTGTTGACAGAAAATTTCCTGGCAAAACCTTCCTTCCTTGTCAGCCTTCTTATGGTCACTAATAAGAGGGGTAGAATAATAGGGAAGCCAGGACACCCCTGGAAACAGATGTGAGCATAGAGGTGGGTGGAAAGGAATTGCCGTTTAACTCTTGTCCCTAAGACCATTCCTTTTTGTCATCTTTTCGCTTTCTCTTTTCCAAAGGAGAATGACCTTGAGCAACTCCAATCTTCTGTGCTTCACGTACCTCTTTTCCTCCCTCCAATGTGATGTATATGTGAACACAGGCACATACATGCACACATCCCTCATTTTTGAAATATGAGATTCTTGTGCTTGTGTGTTTTGGGAGGGGTTCATCAAGGTGAATCTCTGACCAGCCAGAGGTGATTTTCTTTCCTTTTCCTTACGAGGGGATGGCAAGAGGTGTGGTCACTTGAGACAAAATTGACTCACCCTTATCCCCTCTTCCAGTATTTTTATCTCCTCTGACATTCAGTGTATTCCTGGTATTAAAGCAGTGTGTGGTTATGGCACTGGTGTTAAAATGACCATCATGTCATAACTGTCTTTCGTATTTTCATGAGCGACCATCAGTTTCCTTTTGTCCATTTAAGCCAGTGTTCTCTTTCCTCTTGCTGCTTGAAGCACTTTAGACTTGATAGTTTTGCTGAGTTTTCTAGATGGTGAAATTAGGATCTTGCTTTCTGCTGATACTATTGCTATGTTGTTATGTGGTTGGGATGAAATGCTTGCAGATTTCTAACAGTGTTCCTGTCTCTGCATCCTAGTTCTGTATCATAACTATTCAGTTATTTTAAGGGAAATTTACTATAAATAAGGTTGCTGAGTATTTTTTGCCAATTTTGAAGTTGGAAGAAGAAAGCTACTTGAAATTTTCTGATGGCTTAACTGGCTAATCCATTCACTCATTCCAGTGATTTTTATTTTCTATTTACTCAGAAATAAAACATATTGGCACTATTTTCAGAGTTTGTGTATAGTATAAAGGGTTCTAAGTTTTGTATTTCATTAAAGAATGGAGATCTAAATTCAGGCCTTTGAATAGATGTGACTGTGGCACCCTAGGATACATGACTAACAGGTAATTTTGCTACATCATTCTACTGACACACATGTGCATAGCTCTGCCTTGTTCAATAAACCTTTAGAGTAAGATGGTATATTATATTTCTACAGCCCCCATTTTTATTCCTGTGGCATCCTTCAATCATTGAGGACTATTTAAAGTCTAAGGCAGTATAATTTGTCCATTACATGGTGTGTGCATGGTGAAATTAAGAAGTATTATGTTTATAAGTATTGAAGCTATTCTGGTTAAAAGTGTACCATTTTTATTATACTCTATCCAGTCCATTCTGGAGGAGATCAATCCTGACTGCTCATTGGAAGGACTGATGCTAAAGCTGAAACTCCAATACTTGGGCCACCTTATGCGACAAGTTGACTCACTGGAAAAGAGTCTGATGCTAGGAGGGATTGGGGGTGGGAGGAGACGGGGACGACAGAGAATGAGATGGCTGGATGGCATCACTGATTCTGTGGACATGAGTTTGAGTGAAGTCCGGGAGTTGGTGATGGACAGGGAGGCCTGGCGTGCTGTGATTCATGGGGTCACAGAGAGTCGGACACGACTGAGCAACTGAACTGATCAACATAAATGGTACGTTATTATGAAAACTCTAGTTTCATGTAAGCATGACAAGAGATAGAAAAATAAGAATTTAATCCAAATATAGTGCTTTTTAAAAGCTTTTTCACCTTACTGTTCTGATAGATTCTGTTCTGACAGAATGCTTTTTACTGATCTATGACATAATTTAATACTAATTATGAAGATGGTTAACAACTGATAGAAAATCGCAGAGGAATTACATGGTTATATAAATGCTCCATCATTTTACTGGTACCACGTAAACCACATGAAAAGGCTTTCTTATTTAAACTACAATATATCAGTAAGATTTCTCTGAAATTGGCTTTGATAGCCTAAATTAATAATAAGTTACAAACTTGGTCACATTGGGAGGAAAATGTTAATTGACTGATTTGAGTCTTCCTAGAAAATTTATTTTAAGCTGTCTAATTTTAACCGTCATGCTTTTTCTTCTTTTCTTTGTAGGAGCATATATGTAATATTTTTTGAAAAACCTTTCTGATGAAATATTTTGAAATTGGTGTTATTATAATCTTTATGAAGAACAATAACAGAATTGCCAGTGAATGTTGCATCTATTTTAGATTTTATAGCAACAACAAAAAAGCTCCAGAAAAGAAGTAATAAGATACAAGAATAAAATTATAGGATCCTTTCCCCAACTCTAAGAGTGCTTCTGAATTCTTAGAAAAGAATAAAAGAAAATGCCAATTAGTTCAATAGACCCTCAACTAGAACTAGTAGTTGAGAGCTAGAAGCCATAACAAAGCTGCTTACATTATTGTATTTTCACTTTGTCCTTTGTAGCTCTTTTAAGGAAGTGCTAAAAAGATCTAAAGAATAGGTGTTAGTTTCTCTCTGGATTCTGTTACTCATGCTTACTCTTGTTTCCTGTCTTGGAGTTGTCATGAATCTTATTGGTATCACTTCCAAAGTTATGTTTGCATTAAAGTGCTTTACTAGTGTAAACATACCAACTCTGTACATGAAAACTAAATTTCTTGTATCTTCTTTGGAAGTAAAGGCTCTGATATTTTCTTAGTAATTAGCTCTTCCCCCCCCCCCCCAATTGTGTGGTAAAAAACAATTTTTTCCCCATTTTTTCCCATTTCCCAAGTTAGGTTAACAAGTGATTTATGCATACTTGTTTTATTAGTGCTAAGGCATTTGTATCAGTTCAGTTCACCCACTCAGGCATGTCTGACTCTTTGTGACCCCATGGACTGTAGCACACCAGGCTTCCCTGTCCATCACCAACTCTTGGAGCTAACTCAAACTCATGCCTATCGAGTCAGTGATGCCATCCAACCATCTCATCCTCCTCTATCATCCCCTTCTCCTCCTGCCTTCAATCTTTCCCAGTATCAGGATATTTTCCAATGAGTTAGTTCTTCACATCAGGTGGCCAAAGTATTGGAGTTTCAGCTTTAGCATCAGTCCTTCCAATGAATATTCAGGACTAATTTCCTTTAGGATTGCCTGGTTGGATCTCCTTCCAGTCCAGGGACTCTCAAGAGTCTTCTCCAACACCGCAGTTCAAAAGCATC
The DNA here is from genome assembly GCF_049115385.1 of Moschus berezovskii. Taxonomy (NCBI): domain Eukaryota; kingdom Metazoa; phylum Chordata; class Mammalia; order Artiodactyla; family Moschidae; genus Moschus; species Moschus berezovskii. Next base: position 18,626,875 of record NC_142480.1, on the reverse strand, counting down.
AATTCTTCAGTGCATAGCTGTCTTTATGGTTCAGCTCTCACATTCATACATGACTACTGGAAAAACCATAGCTTTGACTAGACAGACCTTGGTTGGCAAAATAATATCTCCGCTTTTTAATTTGCTGTCTAGGTTGGTCAAAGCTTTTCTTCCAAGGAGCAAGTGTCTTTTAATTTCATGGCTACAGGCACCATCTGCAGCGATTTTGGAGCCCCGAAAATATAAAGTACCTTACTGTTTCCATTGTTTCGCCGTCTATTTGCCATGAAGTGATGGGACCGGATGCCACGATCTTAGTTTTCTAATGTTGAGTTTTAAGCCAAAATTTTCACTCTCTTCTTTCACTTTCATCAAGAGGCTTTTTAGTTCTTCTTTAGGCATTTGTATAGCAGCATTAAAATGCATATACTTCATAGGGCAGCATTGAACACTGCACTGAGTACTTAGGACATATGCTTTATTGTATTAATACATGGATAGCAATATCATTATATTGTAAATATTCACTAATGTATCACTAATATTCATGTATATTTTAATATGAAATGCCTCAATAATAGAAATATGCCTAACTTTAAATAGAAATTTTAGGGTTATTTATAGGAATTATGTGGGATATCTGCCTTGTATTGATTGCTCAAATATCAGGCACTTTAGCAATATATAACTGGACATTGAAGGCTGACCTCAAGAAATTTATTTTCTTAGTAACATGGAAGATGTAAACAAATGCATCAGCTTGAAAGTTACTGACATTTTAAAATTCTGTTTTGATATTTTATGCTTTGTACTAGGGGAAACGAGAAAATCAGGAAATTATAGCTGTCTTTTATGGACAACAGTATTGCAGAGTGGTTAGATACATGAATTTGGGGATTTCACACAGTTGTGTCTCAGGCCTGTGCAACCTTGTGTGACTCTTAAAATCTAGCTGACACTTAGTGTCCTCACTTATAGAATGAAGCCAAAAAAAAAAAAAAAATGAAGCCAATAATAAAAGACATTTAACTGTTGTCATCACCATCATCATTATCATCTCATCATTAGCTATCATGAGGGTGAAGGAGGAAATTAAAGGAAGTGGTAACTAAATGACTTCAAAGTCTGTCCTTGGGGTTATAGACCCTCAGGATTCCAGGGAATGCTGAAGTTCATCCACACCAGGGGATGTGCAGTTCAGTGTCCTCAGAGATCAAGCAGAAGATAAAAAGCAGGGAACCTGGCTGGGTGTAAGAAACAGTGGGCTGTAACATCTCTGTTGCACTGGAGAGTCCCCAACTTGTCCAACACGTTCAACTTTAAATTCAGTTTAACCCGTGACGGGCCTGGCATTATGAAACTTTTGAGTTCTTCTGAGATCCATTCAGCCTTAAATCTTCTCAGAAAACATTCCTGCCATTTGGTCATCTTTACTCACTTTGGGTACCTTCAGTGATTCTAAAAATTACTCCACGTAAAGTAGGATTATTCCATTTTTGTGTAGCCGTATCATTAAATTTCCCTTTGGGACACTAAGTCCAAAATCTGGCATCCTGTCAGTTAGACAGTTCAGTTGCTCAGTTGTGTCTGACTCTTTGTGACACCATGGACTGCAGCATGCCAGGCTTCCCTATCTATATCCAGCTCCTGGACCTTGCTCAAATTCATATCCATTGAGTCAGTGATGCCATCCAACCATCTCATCCTATGTTGGCCCCTTCTCCTCCTGCCTTCATTCTTTTCCAGCATCAGGGTCTTTTCTAATGAGTTGGCTCTTCGTATCAGGTGGCCAAAGTATTGGAGTTACAGCTTCAGCATCAGTCCTTCCAATGAATATTCAGGGTTGATTTCCTTTAGGATTGACTGGTTTTATCTCCTTGCAGTCCAAGAGTCAAGTCCAAGAGAAGACTCAAGAGTCTTCTCCAACACCACATTTCAAAAGCATCAATTCTTCGGTGCTCAGCTTGCTTTATAGTCCAACTCTCATGTCCATACATGACTACTGGAAAAACCATAGTTTTGACTACATAGACCTTTGTTGGCATCCTGTGGCCCCTAATTAATTTTAATATGGGAGGAGGGACACACAATAATTCTAATTCCCATTAACAGTCCCTCAAACATTTAAATTCAGTTACTTGGGTTCCCAACCCATGATTGCTTTTCTTGTGATTAAACATAACTTGATCTAAACAGGTTCTGGATAGTTTTCGATGTATCATGATTTCAAGTCTTTTACACTCAATAAATGTTGTCATAAATCTTCATCATCACCCTCTTTGACATAGGTTTCAATTTGTTTGTGTTGTTTCTCATTGAAGTATGTTACCAGAATCAACAAGCCCCATCGATCAACTAGTGTATAGTTGAACAGGGCCATTGTCTCCGTGTTTTGACACTGAACAAAACAGATACATGCAGTAATCCTCTATCTAGCACTCGTGTGAGGTATTACCATTTGATCAATGCACTCTTGCCTCTTGAGTTTGGACAAGTCTTAAACGTGTATTTCTAAAGTGCTGCAACTCATCAACTCAAATTTGGTCATTAAAGTACTTACCAGTCAGAGTCTAGACCTAGTAAAAATACCCGAGACCACTTTTTCAAGATTCATATCACGTGATTTGCTCATGATGCTCAAATTAATTAGATCTTCTCCATTAAATATTGATAGAAAAGTAACTTATAAATTGTAATAGTGGTGTTCTTTTTAACATATATTAGAAACAATGGAATGGAATAAGACACGGTAGATTTTCAACTCACTCTAACTTGATGTGTTGGCTGCCTTATGGGCTCTCTAATCTAGACAAGAATGATTCAAGGCCCATTTTTTGATTCCTTTAACAAATATTTCTTCATTAGTTAATGCATGCTTTGATACTCTGCTTACCATTTCTCTTTGGAGACCCAATAGCCCAAATAGCATAGATGCCACTCTGGGAAGCCAATACCTGGAATAAGGAAGAGATATTCTTTCATCAAGGCGGCCCTAGGCTCAAGTCAGTCTTGTTGACATTCTTATATCTTTGCCTCTTAATTTACCCTTAAACCTAGAGGATACTGGTTTCTAAAATAATGACTAATTCATGTAACTTCCTCCAATATTGAATAAAATCCATGTTTAGGCTCCTGATAATTTCCCCAGCCTTCATATGAGGTCACTTCATAATTTCCAACAAGGGGAAGAGCACTTAAATACAAAAGGAAAGGACAGATTCCCATTGTCTAGTATCCTTGCAAAATGAGTCTTCTGGTTCTTGACATTCTCCATACTTTTGAATGTTATTCTTTTGAGGTATCATGTTTAGAATTTTTTTAGATGTTTTACTTTTAATGGAAATGCTGGTAGTTATTAAAATAGATATACCAATTGTAAATATAGTTAGCTTTTTCTTTATGAATTCAGGTCTTCACTGTATATGTTAGTGATTGCAGAAAGCCCTTGGGGCCCAACCCATGACATGTTTAATTTAAGGCTGTCATGTTTATATTGATACTAAATTTTCTGCAAACTTCTTTTCCTTCCCTTCTGTGTATGATTAAAAACATTGTTTCTTCGTTCTCATATAGCTAGTATTTTTTTCAGTGGTCCTGCTTTCCTTTTGAATTGACTGATGGAAATTTATTGACAGAGTGTTAAGATTTTTAGGTGTTTTGGTAAAAGAGAGCCTGAGGATGACTAAAATTCTAAGATCTTCTCTACTGAGGAAAGCATATGAGTTTTTCTCCATGTATTGTGTGTGGAAAGCACTGAAAGGTGTTAATATATCTTTGTTGTTGTTTAGTCTCTGAGTTGTGTCCAACTGTTTTGTGACTTCATGGACTGGAGCCCATCAAGCTTCTCTGTCTATGGGATTTCCCAGGCAAGAATACTAGAGTTCGGTTGCCATTTCCTTCTCCAGGGGATCTTACCAACACAGGGATTGAACCCACATCTCCTGCATGGACAGGTGGATTCTTTGCCCCTGAGCCACCTGGTAAGCCCTTGCATGATGTATAATTAGATGATGATGCTGGTGATCAGGATCATAATCATTTTCTGAGAATGTCCTCTCTGTACAGACGTTTTTACTTTCCTCTTATCCATGCAGTAACCTTTATTTTAGGCATGATTGTATACATTTTTAGAGGAGCAGATTGAGACTGAGGGCAGTTAATTTGCTTTTTCATGATTATATGACTAAGAGATGACAGGACTGGAATTCAAATATAAATATTTCTAATTCTAAAGAAGATACTATATTTGCTGCATCTAAGACATGTCCCTTTTCTTCTACCTCTTAAAGCTGTTTTTCTTTTTATTATATAAATTTATTTTCATCCTCCTTTGAGGGTGATGACTATCTTCTGAATATGCCTCTTATCCTCAACTTCTTTTCCCTTTATGGTACTCTATGAATTGCCATGTGTCACATCTGGAAGTTTAAAAAAGACTTTATGGTTATCCATTGGGCTTCCCAGGTGTTGCTAGTGGTAAAGAACCTGCTTGCCAGTGCAGGTAGATGTAAGAGATAAGAGTTCCGTCCTGGGTTGGGAAGATCCCTTGGAGAAGGAAATGGCAACCCACTACAGTATTCTTGGCTGGAGAATCCCATGGACAGAGGAGCCTGGTGGGCTGCATTCCAAAGGATGGCATGGAGTCAGACACTACTGAAACGACTTAGCATGTATGTTAGCATTCATGGTTATCCATTAGGGGATTCTGTAGCTGTTTGCAGTGAGAAGGAAATATTTGGTCCTAAGTCTGAAATTTAAGTATATGCTAATTTTTTTTTTTTCTTTGCTAAAGGAGACTATCATCTTGGGTGATTTAATTTGATTCCCAATTCCCATCTGCAAAAGGGATCTGCATGCCTTTATAAATTGGCTGGTATATCTAAGTAATTATTAAATAATTGTTACCTTAGTGTTTTTGCTAGTGCAAAAGACTCAGAAAAGTTCTGTGAAATTTTAGGACATTAGAACTTGATGGAATTTGGAAATTACTCTATTTATCGTGAAAACTTCTGCAGTGTCTAACTGTGCTTTTCATTCATTCTACTTGTCTCTATCTGCAGGCTCCTGTCGCAGCCCTTAACGAGTGCTTCAGGCTTTATCCCCAGTTAACTCCTCCCTTTGGGGTAGGGCCAGAAAAAAGTCAAATATCAAGCTCATTTTCTTACCCTGTATCCAGTTTTCTGTGCTGTTAAATTTCAGTGACAAAGGGGCCTGACATTAGCGAAAATCTGATACTTAATTCTTGGTGTATCTGTTGACAGAACAGACCGTTTTCTAGATAAGGCCTTGTGGTCTGTTCCCATTAGTGATTTACTTTCCTACCTCCCGTGGTGAATTCAAAGCAGCCACAAGTTCACTGCAAGTCTTCCCATCAAGGAAAATGTCTGTTTGCCTTCCCTTTGGATCCGTATTGGCCTTGACTTGTTTTGAACAATAGTTGTGTCTGAAGTAATATGGTGTAACTTCCAAGGGAGTTTTCCAGAGACCCTGTATCCTTCACTCTTACTTTCCTAGAAAAATATTAACATGATGCTAAGAAGCCTGGAAACCTCTGCTGTAGACAAGTGGCCTGAGTGATCTCTAGCACCAATGTTAAGTCATGCAAATCAGGCCACCTTACACCATCCAGAAACAGTTATGTAAGCAAGTGCTAAGTCTTTTAGGATCTTCCTAACCTAGGAATCCTGCACGGCAGGCAGATTTTTTTTACCGACTGAGCTACAAGGGAAGCCCAATTAAGCTTCCAGATAATTGTAGGTAGTAGCATGAGTGATCACAGGTGAGACCAGCAGGAGAGCTAGCTCTAATTGATGACCCACATATCATGGACAAATAAAATGGTTGTTACTTTAAACCACTAAGTTCTGGGGTAGGAATAGGTAAGAGAGACACCAACACCTCTCTTTGGGTGATGGGACATAACCGGTCACTGTGCCTAGACTGGAAAACAATTCTGCCTCCTTTTTAAAAAATTTCTTTCAACAAATGTTTCTCAAATATTTACTATATTCAGGCATGCTGCCCCTCTACCCCTAGACTGATGGATTTTTGAAGAATTATTTCTTTTCTTAAGCTGTTGGAAGTATGAGCTGATTCCTCAAATGCCTCAAATTTCCTCAAATTGCTTTTTCCTGAGACGTTTGCAAACATGATTGAATGTTGTAGTTGTTTAGTCGCTCCATCATGTTCGACTCTTTTGCGACCCTGTGGACTAGCCTGCCACGCTCCTCTGTGCATGGGATTTTCTAGGCAAGGGAATGGGTTGCCATTTCCTGCTATAAGGGATCTTCCCTTCCCAGGAACTGAAACTTCCTGTCCGCAGTTACTGCATTGCAGGCAGATTCTTTAACGCTAAGCTACCAGGGAATCCCCTAAGATGTTTCCTAACATGACTGAATGTATGTAAGAATTAATTTTGATTTGCCTGTTTTCTATTGTAGCCACTTATCACTGCCTCAGAGAAGCATCTCTAAAAAGGTTGTCCTCTTTTAGAAGGATCATGGCACGCACCTAAAGCCCAGAGGAGAATTTGTCTTTGTTTCTTTCTTCATTGCATTTGGGCTTGGTTTGGTTCAGAGTGACATATTGTCATTTCTCCAAGATTTCATTTTACTTTCTAATTATAGTTTAGTGATTCATATTTACTATTCATTTTTTCTGTAAATTAAATCTAGATTGCACAATTACTTTATTCTGGAACTTCATACACACCTCATTCTATTTAATAATGTTCTCATTTATGTATCAAATTACAGGAATTTGGCATACTGTTACAGGTATAGTGAGGTGCAGAGTGTAGTTCATGGGACAGTGCAATTATAATGGGTTGATAGCTTTCTGATTACGATTTATTTGCAAGAAAGACATAATTACAAAATGAATAAAGTCAAATTCAGTATTTTTACTTTTAATAGAAAAGATACATTTTCGAGGGAGTGCCTGGGAATGCATCTCACAGTCATCTCAAAATTTTCTATAAAAAGTTTTGTTGTGGATTTGAAAAAGTCTCCTTGGAATGTATGGAATATATGATATATTTTATTTGCATTTTATTTCTGCTATTTCTTACTGTGATTTTAGAGTTTGATATAAGATAGGTAACGTATGCTCCCCTAATCATTTGAAATTTCGACTTGCAAATTCCAAGATAGCCAAGTACCTATCCTATTTGGTGAATGTTGCAATATACATTAAAGTTGATTTTTTTTTAGCATGGTAGTATCAATTTCCTCATGTGTATTTGGGGCTGATGTTGATATCCTAAAGCCTACTGTGAAGAGTAAGTGAAATAATGCATTCCCAGCACTTCATACATTGGCAAATAATGGACTGCTCGAACCGCACTAGCAAAATATATATCCTTGTATTTTGTATATCAAAGTGTAGTATTTGTCTTGAGTAGATTGTTGGCTTGCAAATCTCTTTCTACTTTACTTTGTTGAGGCCTTGGATTTAAGGAATCGTCTAAGATAGTATCAGGTAATACTTTTCTTCCCATATGAACGGAGAAGTTTTTTTTTTTTTTTAATTATTAACAAAACAAAACTCATAGAGATGTAGAATAACTAATTGCTAAATTAGTTAGCTAGAATAATTATTGTTAAACTAGCTGGAATAATATTTTAAGAGAAACATCTTATGTATGGTTTTTAGAGCATGATTAGGAAAACTGAAAATAATAATTATTTCATTGCTTATCTAATAGGCATGACCAATCCAGGGTCTTCAAAGTTTTAAAAGTATACAATCTGGGGGAGTTACAAACCCAAAACTTTGGTAAGTTACATTGAAAGGGATCTATGTGTATAACAATGGCGTTGTGGCCTTCTTTTCATGTTCAGTGAATGTTCAGTGAATTCAAGAGAAAATTAGTTTTTTCTTTTTTTCTGATGGACAAAATTGATTTTGTGGTTCTTTAAAGTGATTTTTGCTGAGAACTTTAACTCATGCTTCATTGACTATGCCAAAGCCTTTGACTGTGTCGATCACAATAAACTGTGGAACATTCTGAAAGAGATGGGAATCCCAGACCACCTGATCTGCCTCTTGAGAAACCTGTATGCAGGTCAGGAAGCAACTGTTAGAACTGGACATGGAACAACAGACTGGTTCCAAATAGGAAAAAGTGTACGTCAAGGTTGTATATTGTCACCCTGCTTATTTAACTTATATGCAGAGTACATCATGAGGAATGCTGGGCTGGAAGAAGCACAAGCTGGAATCAAGATTGCTGGGAGAAATATCAATAACCTCAGATATGCAGATGACACTACCCTTATGGCAGAAAGTGAAGAGGAACTCAAAAGCCTCTTGATGAAAGTGAAAGAGGAGAGTGAAAAGGTTGGCTTGAAGCTCAACATTCAGAAAACAAAGATCATGGCATCTGGTCCCATCACTTCATGGGAAATAGATGGAAAAACAGTGGAAACAGTGTCAGACTTTGTTTTTTTGGGCTCCAAAATCACTGCAGATGCTGATTGCAGCCATGAAATTAAAAGACGCTTGCTCCTTGGAAGGAAAGTTATGACCAACCTTGATAGTATATTAAAAAGCAGAGACATTACTTTGCCAACCAAGGTCCGTCTAGTCAAGGCAATGGTTTTTCCCGTGGTCATGTATGGATGTGAGAGTTGGACTGTGAAGAAGGCTGATCGCCGAAGAATCGATGCTTTTGAACTGTGGTGTTGGAGAAGACTCTTGAGAGTCCCTTATACTGCAAGGAGATCCAACCAGTCCATTCTAAAGGAGATCAATCCTGGATGTTCATTGGAGGGACTGATGCTAAAGCTGAAACTGCAATACTTTGTCCACCTCATGCGACGAGTTGACTCACTGGAAAAGACTCTGATGCTGAGAAAGGTTGGGGGCGGGAGGAGAAGGGGACGACCGAGAATGAGCTGGCTGGCTGGATGGCATCACCGACTCTGTGGACATGAGTTTGAGTGAACTCCGGGAGTTGGTGATGGACAGGGAGGCCTGGCGTGCTGTGATTCATGGGGTCGCGGAGAGTCGGACACGACTGAGCGACTGAACTGAACTGAACTGAACTGAACCACTTTCATAGTTCTAGTACTTCTTCAAATAAATTTTTATTAATTGAAAATTAAAACATTTATCTAAGTAGCTATATGAGCATATGAGTGTATTCTGGGGTCAAAATAAATAGAAAAATCAAAATGTGTAGTTGATGACTACATTTTTCCAGTGATGTTGGAGAAATAATTTTTTTAGTTTGAGGTGATGTCTGTACTATTAGAATTGATAAAGGAAAAAATAATTATCTTTAGAGTGTCTATATTCAAAAAGGAAGCAGATTCAAAGCAGTATTTAAGGCCATAGAGAATTTCTAGGAAGAAATTGCTTGGTACAAAATATACACTCAAGAGGTATTGTTTGAAAATTGATATGTGCGTTAATTAATACATATTTGTTTTGAAATGTGGTTCTATAGCACTAGAACCTGTTTTTCTAAAATAATGAGAAGAGACTAGTTTCATTTTTATAATGATTCCCTATGAATTGCCATTTGCATTTTAATATTAACATTTGAATATTGGGGATCCATGAAAAAGAAAAAAATCACTTTTTTGAAATATTAAAAAATACAGTCCTTGGAAAACAATGTAATGTCATTCTGAAGATTTTCCCCTATCTTGCCTGTCCACATATTCTCTCTATAAAACACATTCTGTATAGGGAATGAGAAATATCAACTCTCATTCAAAGAGATTCTGATTCTTTGCACATAGTACTGATTCAAAGCAGAACTGATTCAAAGCACATAGTACACAATTTTCCTCAATGGGGTAATAGGTTTTGTGGGATTCTATTTGGGGGTTGCAAAGAGTCGGTCATGACTGAGCGACTGAACTGAACTGAACTGAACTGATGCTGCTTAGATGGAGAGAATCAACGTGAACTGTGTGTAAATGGAATCAGTACTCATTCTTGCTGAATTGGTGCTATCACTAACAATCTGAAGACATGACTTACCACTGTAGGTTGAAATCTTGTGTTGATTATGAAGCAATCCAAGGAAGAGAGACCTGCGTGTGAAAGAGTGAGACAGATAGAGTGAGAGGAGGGGCCAAAACTTTTTAGAGTTCAGGTTGTTTCATCAGTTTTCTTCAGCAAAAGGTTTTTGGCTTCAGCACCTTAAGTTGAGGATGGAAAACAGGGTTGTCACTTGGGACTCATTGAGCCGCAAGTGGAAAACCCAACCCACGTTGGCTCAAGCATCAAAGGAACTTCTTGCTTCATACAATCAATAGCCTTAAGCAGGGTTATCTTCAAGTATAACTGGACTCAGGGTTGAAATAGCTGACAAATGTGGATCCCACTTTTGGCTATATTTTTTCTCTACTATTAATAAGTCCCTTCTCAGGTTTGGAAGGGTGGGTCCCCTTAACTTCATATCATCACACTATGAAGTTTAAGTTCAAACGCAGAGAGAACAAGACAAGAAAGAAGGAGGAAGGGAACAGGGGTTAGGTAAAGAAGAAGAGCAAGGAGAAAGTGTGGGAAGTAGGAAGGAAGAGGAATTGTTTAGTCCCTAACTCATGTTCGACTCTGCGACCCCATGGACTGCAGCATGCCAGGCTTCCCTGTCCTTCACTATCTCCCCGAGCTTGCTCAAACTCAGGTCCATTGAGTCGGTGATGCCATCCAACCATCTCATCCTCTGTTGACTTCTTCCCCTCTTGCCTTCAATCTTTGCTGGCATCAGGATTCTTTTCCAGTGAGTCAGGTTTTCGCATCAGATGGCTGAAGTATTGGAGCTTCAGCTTCAGCATCAGTCCTTCCAGTGAATATTCAGCATTGATTTCCTTTAGAATTGACTGGTTTGACAATCTGAACAAGGTCTTCTTCAGCCTGGGTTGTTTGGTGCCCTGATAACATCTCTGAACTTGGGACTTGGTTCAGTTCAGTTCAGTTCAGTCGCTCAGTCGTGTCCAACCCTTTGCGACCCCATGAATCAAAGCACGCCAGGCCTCCCTGTCCATCACCAACTCCCGGAGTTCACTCAAACTCATGTCCATCGAGTCAGTGATGCCATCCAGCCATCTCATTCTCTGTCGTCCCCTTCTCCTCCTGACCCCAATCCTTCCCAGCATCAGAGTCTTTTCCAATGAGTCAACTCTTTGCATAAGGTGGCCAAAGTATTGGAGTTTCAGCTTTAACATCAGTCCTTCCAATGAACACCCAGGACTGATCTCCTTTAGAATGGACTGGTTGGATCTCCTTGCAGTCCAAGGGACTCTCAAGAGTCTTCTCCAGCACCACAGTTCAAACGCATCAATTCTTTGGCGATCAGCTTTCTTCACAGTCCAGCTCTCACATCGATACATGACCACTGGAAAAACCATAGCCTTGACTAGATGGACCTTTGATCGTAAAGTAATGTCTCTGGTTTTTAATATGCTATCTAGGTTGGTCATAAATTTCCTTCCAAGGAGTAAGCATCTTTTTAATTTCATGGCTGCAATCACCATCTGCAGTGATTTTGGAGCTCAGAAAAATAAAGTCTGACACTGTTTCCACTGTTTCCCCATCTATTTCCCATGAAGTGATTGGACCAGATGCCATGATCTTAGTTTTCTGAATGTTGAGCTTTAAGCGAACTTTTTCACTCTCCTCTTTCACTTTCATTAAGAGGCTTTTGAGTTCCTCTTCACTTTCTGCCATATGGGTGGTGTCATCTGCATATCTGAGGTTATTGATATTTCTCCTGACAATGTTGATTCCAGCTTGTGCTTCTTCCAGCCCAGCGTTCCTCATGATGTACTCTGCATATAAGTTAAATTAGCAGGGTGAGGAGTCAAATCACTGCTTGGTTAATTTACTTCTTCCTCCTTTCTTCTCTCCCTCCTTCCATCCTTCCCTTTTCTTTCATAATTATTCCCGTGAAAAGCCCCTCTCCTGTCCTCCTTGTGAAACTGAAAAGCTCATATAGCTTTAGTGAAATTTTAATATTTGATAATCAATGATTCATGCTGTAGGGGGAAGAAATAATTTTCCCTCTACTCTTCTAGATTCATGACTGAGACCTCCCTGTAATGATTAATGGGAGAAAAACAAGCAAATTTAATAATGTATGCTTCCTATATACATGGAAGATACTCAGTAAAAATGAGTAACTTCCCTAAATGGCCCAGGCCATCACCTTGAAGACCATCTTTAGCTAAAGACAAAAGATTTTGGGGTGGGGGTGGACAGTTATGGGTGATTATCAGGCACAGCAGTGTAAACAAGGGTATGATTGTTATGTAGATCTAAGTTGGACCCTTCTGCATTGACGCTTTTCTATAGATTTAGTTATCCTCCTCTTTCTGGTACAGAGAGGGAGTGTGTGTGTGCTTGTGAAGTCATATCTGTCATGTCTGACTCTTTGCGCCCCTGTGGACTGTAGCTCACCAAGCTCCTCTGTTCATGGCATTCTCCAGGCAAGAATACTGGAATGAGTTGCCATTTCCTTCTCCAGGTAATCTTCCCAGTCCAGGGATAGAACCCAAGTTTGTTAAGTTTCAGAAACACTCTCACAAATGGATATTTTTTTCCTAAATGTAAAATGTCCCTTACAAAAGGATAACTTCTGGATGTGTGTATCCATGCTCAGTGGCTCAGTCATGTCTGACTCTGTGACCACATGGACCTTCCAGGCTCCTCTGTCCGTTGAATTTTCCAGGCAAGAATGTTGAAGTTGGTTGCTATTTCCTTCTCCAGGGGATCTTCCCGACCCAGGGATCGAACCCAAATCTCTTTTGTCTCCTGCATTTGCAGGCGGATTCTTAACTATTGTATCACCTGGGTTACTCTAAACTTGTAGGTATCCAGAGCTTTTCCTGTGTCTGCTGTTTCTTAAAATAATAAGCGAAAACTTAACTTTTATGCCAAAGAGGCATATTTTGGGGCAGGATATTCTGCTTCACTCACTGCTTTAAGATTTCTTAGCAAGTTTTGTTATTTTGAGGTGAATTGAAAGTAGTCAAACCACAGACTTATTGTAAAAATCTTTGAGAAGAGAGGATCTAATAGAATTTACCTACAAGGAAAATTGCATCTGTCTATCATTAAGAAGTTAAATAGTGTTAGTCGCTCAATCATGTTGGACTCTTTTTTTTTGACCCACAGACTGTATGTCGCCACCAGGCTCCTCTGTCCATGGGATTCTCCAGGCAAGAATACTGGAGTTGCCATTCCCTTCTCCAGGGGATCTTCCTGACCCAAGGGTCGAACCCTGGTCTTCTGCATTCAGATTCTTTCCTGTCTGAGCCACCAGGGAAGCCCTTAATTTGCATAAGACAAGTTTCATCTTACTATAATAGAACCATAGAAGGCTACTTGAGTATACACTCACATGCATATCCACATATGCTTATTTTTATCTAATTCTGACTCTTTAAGTGAAAGTGAAAGTCGCTCAGTCTTGTCCAACTCTTTGCGACCCCATGGACTATACAGTCTATGGAATTTTCCAGGCCAGAATACTGGAGTGGGTAGCCTTTCCTTTCTCCAGGGGATCTTCCCAACTCAGAGATCGAACCCAGGTCTCCCACACTGCAGGCAGATTCTTTACCAGCTGTATGTACATGCTATGTATTTAACTGTCTACAATTATCTTACTTTAAAGAAGATTGTCAATAATTTTCTAAAGTAAACGATTGTGGAAAAATAATCTTTTATTCAATTTTAAAATAAAATGTAAAATTATAAAAGAGAAAACGATAATGGATATAAATATGATTAAAATAAAGTCTCAGCTTCTTTTTCTCTTTGTAAAACAGTGATTGTGCAAATGTGGAATAACTGTTGTAGCTTTTGCATTTGTTTTCATTGTATTTCAACCTTTTAAAGGATAGCATTCTCCCTTTCTTGAAGCCATACTCTCTTTTTGATAGTATTAAGTCCTTTCCACTTCTCTTTTAACTTCTGCTATAATTTAATTTTAAGGTATAGGCTATAATAATGAACTCAGTTTTAACTAGGCCATCATTTTGTATTGACTTTTCAGTATGATTTCGGTTGAAGGAAGGAAGTAATAAAGCCTTGGCATGGGGTGACCTGGGTCAGTTGGAGAGCTTCTGCTTTAGCATCAGAGCAGCTCAGCTGTTAAAGCTAAGTTCCCTGGATCCTGCAAAGGCGTATCAGGTTCCCACAGGACCTCGCATCCTTACTGTCATTAAATAAACTTTCATTTGAGGAATAAAACAGCTAACATTAATACCAGTGGGGATTTTCAAAAATTTCTGTGTGATTGAATTCCTATTAAGTAGCACAATGGAAAAGTCATCAAACACATCTGTGTTTTACAGGGAACTCTGTCATAACAAGAGTTAATGGTTTGTGTACCTTCTTATAGGACTTCCTTTGTGGCTCAGCTGGTAAAGAATCCACCTGCAATGCAGTAGACCTGGGTTCAATCCCTGGGTTGGGAAGATCCCCTGGAGAAGGGAAAGGCTACCCACTCCAGTGTTCTGGCTTGGAGAATTCCATGAACTGTATAGTCCATGGGGTCGCAAATGTCGGATAGGGCTGAACAACTTTCGCTACACAGACTAAGGTCTTTTATGTTTCCAAAGAGTCAGACAGGACAGAGTGACTTTCACTTCACTTCACTTCACCCTTTATTAAATGGTCCTAATAATCAATTTTAAGTGTCTTTATTGTAAAACTTTTGAAGAAATTTTAAAAATGTAGCCCTGACTCTTTAATTGATAACTATAGCTAACCTCTACTCCTATTTATATTTTAATTGCTCTGGGCAGGCTTTTTAAGGTGTCATCCATTCATTAAAATTTGGCTAGTTACCTTCATTTTAGCTTACTTCAACATAGTACAGATGGAAACATTCCTTTCTTAGTCAACTTTAGGTCAGAGCACTCTAAAATTAACTAATATAGTGAAATCACGATTCTGCAGTTTGTATTGGAAGGAAGTTGGTGATCACCTCTGAGGAAAATAATGCAATGTGGTTAGCCATTGTTCCTGTTTCCTCTGTTGTAACTAGCTTGATCAATTACATATGCAACAATAAGTTCCTGAATGACCAAGAAGTAAATGTTTCCTGGACACTATGCATAAGGTACTTTGATGTCAAATACCTCAAACTTAAGCTATCTAGATGTTGAGGTAACTTCTGTCCCTTCCTTCAGGATGGATAGCACATAATCCATATATTTTATTACCTAAACACACTTTAGAATATTTAGTCTTTTAGGTATCATCCAAAACCTTGCACTTTAATCAGTCGATGTGGATTGAAATTTGAATGACTGGTTAGATTTCCTGCAGTTATCATTGCTAGCATTTAATTAAAATTGATAATAGATTGTTTGTAATCATGAATGAGGAGGATATAATGTAATGTAACATCATACCATTTGCGGTCTCTTCAGATGACTCTACGGAGGGGAAAAACATTGAGCTGGAAGGTTATTAGCAAAAATAGAATATAGCAAAAGTTAAAAATAGCACTGTCTTCCTTGTCTTTTTCAATCCAAGTAGAGAACTCCTCGTGTGATTTTATACTGGATCTGCAAAGTACTTTAAAGATTCACTTTTAATTGAGGTAACCCTGAGCTTTTTGAAGTGTAACCGGTGACAGACTAAAGTGACATTTTGATTACGCATCAGTTGAATTGTGAAATACTGTTACTCTCTATCACGGCTGGGAACCTTAATTGGTGTACACAGTCTAACTAAAGGAACAGCAACTGCAGCAACAAAGCAGATGGAAATAAATAACTGAATCATAGTACCTTTTTATATCATTTCTCTCACAGGTCATGCACAGAAAAAAAGGAGTTATAGTTTTTTTCACTCCATTTTTTTGTTTTTTGTTTGAATCGATGAAGAATGCCTCCTGGTTTTTTTTTTTTTTTCATTTTTCTTTGTCTTAGTTCTTGAAAAATTGACTAATTGCATATGAAAGGTCTTAATTACAGGTTAATCACTTTCCAGTTAAATCATTAATGAAGCAAGTCAAGGATATACTTTTTGCTGCCATTTTCATTCATATTTTTCTGAGATGAACATTGTTTTATTATCTTCATCATGATTAGTGATGGATATTTAGAGATTCATTAATGAATCAGAGAGAATAGTACAATTACAGAGTGCTTTCCTTTATGTAGTACTCTGTAGTATACTCCCACATTGTTAAATGATAAATAAGATCAGTGTATAGCCTTGAAATTTCTCTCATAGAATAGTTACACAAGAAAACTTATATTCTAAGAAAGTTAATTGCAATATGAATTATAATAGCAAAAATATATTTTACAAAATAGTATATAAACTAAGGGTTTCCTTGGTATCTCAGCTGGTAAAGAATCCGCTTGCAATGCAGGAGATGCCAGTTCTATTCCTGGGTCGGGAAGATCCACTGGAGAAGGGATAGACTACCCACTCCAGTATTCTTGGGCTACCCTGGTGGCTCAGCTGGTAAAGAATCCTCCTGCTATGTGGAAGACCTGGGTTAGATCCCAGGGTTGGGAAGATCCCTTGGAGAAGGGAAACGCTACCCACTCCAGTATTCTAGTCTGGAGAATTCCATGGACTTTTTGGGGTCACAAAGAGTCAGACACAGCTGAGCAACTTTCAGTTTCATTTCTTTCGTATAAACTAAGTATTTATCCATGGTGACCTTATTTCTTAACAGAATATTTTGCTGCTCTTTAAATAAATAAAATACAGTAGATCTGTATTTGTCGATAAAGAGAGCTGTCCAAAATATATGGCTATACAAGAATGGAAGTTTTGGTTTCTATAATGTTATTGTTTTTGTATATATGTATAAAGAGACTTACAAATATGCAGGGGTTAGTATATATGTAAAATATTCATATGTATGTATGCAGATGTATGTGTGTTTAAAACATACAAACGCATATGCAGATGAATGTATATGTGAAAGATATCTAAAATATACATTCACATGTACAGATATACATAAATGTATATTCATGACTTAACATTTTTATTTTATTATAATACACACAAAAAGTATATAGTGGTTTTCCCTGGGTGGGAGGGTCAAGTGGTTGTCAGTTTTATCTTTTTTAATGGTGCTTGAAACTTTTTATCACATATATTTAATGATTTATAATAACTTTGTTCAGTTGCTCAGTGCTGTTTGACTTTTTGCCACCCCATGGACTGCAGCATGCCAGGCTCCTTGTCCTCCACTGTGTCCTGTAGTTTGCTCAAATTCATGTCCATTGAGTCAGTAATGCTATCTAACCATCACATCATCTGCTGCCCCCTTCTCCTTTTGCCTTTGATTTTCTCAGCATCAGGGTCTTTTCCAGTAAGTTTGTTCTTCATATCAGGTGGCCAAAGTATTGGAGCTTCAGGTTCAGCATCTGTTCTTCCAGTGAATATTCAGGGTTGATCTCCTTTAAGATTGCCTGGTTTGATCTCCTTGCAGTCCAAGGGACTCTCAAGAGTCTTCCCCAGCATCACAATTCAAAAGCATCATTTCTTCGGTGCTTAGGCTTCTTTGTGGCCCATTTTTCACATCCATACATGACTACTAGAAAAATCATAGCTTTGACTGTGTGGGCCTTTGTCAGCGAGGTGGTTTCTCTGTTTTTTAATACACTGTCTACGTTTGTCATAGCTTTCCTTCCAAGGATCAAGTGTCTTTTAATTTCATGGCTGCCATCAACATCCGCAGTGATTTTGGATCCCAAGAAAATAAAGTCTGTTACTACTTCCACATTTTCCTATGCTATGAAGTGATGGGACCAGATGCCATGATTTTATTTCTTAGGTTTTTGACTGTTGAAATTCAACCCAGCTTTTTTACTCTCCTCTTTCACCCTCATCAAGAGACTATTTGGTTCCTCTTTACTGCCATTAGAGTGGTATTATTTGCATATCTGAGGTTGTTGATATTTCTCCTGGCATTCTTATTTCTAACTTATTATTCATCCAGCCTGGCATTTCACATGATGTACTCTGCATAGAAATTAAATAAACAGAGTGACAATATATAGCCTTGTACTACTTTCTCAATTTTGAACCAGTTATTTCATGTCTGGTTCAAACTATTGCTTCTTGACCCAAATACAGATTTCTCAGGAGACAGGTAAGGTGGTCTGATACTCCAATCTCTTCAAGAACTTTGCATGGTTTGTTGTGATCCACACAGTCAAAGGCTTTAGTGTATTCAGTGAAACAAAAGTAGATGTTTTTCTGAATGGTCTTGCTTTCTAAATCATCTAACAAATGTTGGCAATGTGATCTCTGATTTCTCTGCCTTTTCTAAACCCAGCTTGCACATCTGGAAGTTCTCAGTTCATGTACTGCTGAAACCTAGTAAATCTTGCTAGTCTGTGAAGTGAGCACAATTCTACACTAGTTTGAACATTCTTTGACATTGCCCTTCTTTGGGACTGGAATGAAAACAACTTTTTCAGTCCTGTGGCCACTGATGATTTTTCCAAGTTTGCTGACATATTGAGTATAGTATTTTAACATCATCCTTTAGAATTTTAAATAGCTGAGCTGGAATTCCATCAGCTCCATTAGCTTTGTTCAGAGTAATGCTTCCTAAGGCCCACTTGACTTCACTCTAGGATGTGCAGCTGCTCTAGGTGAGTGATCATGGTTATCTGGATCCTAAGACATTTCCTGTATAATTCTTTTGTATAGTATTCTTGCCACCTCTTCTGAATCTCTTCTTCTTGTGGCAGGTCCCTGCAGTCTCTTTTATCGTGCCCATACTTGCATGAAATATTCCCATAATATCTCCAGTTTTCTTGAAGAGATCTGCAGTCTTTCTCTTTCCCAGCCTGTTGTTTTCCTCCATTTCTTTGCATTGTTCATTTGAGATGGCTTTTTTGTCTCTCCTTGATCTTCTCTGAAACTCTTCATTCAGTTGGATATATCTTTCCTTCTCTCTTTTTTGCTTCTCTTCTTTCTTCAGCTATCTGTAAAGCCTCCTCAGATAACCACTTTGTCTTCTTGCATGTCTATTTCTTTGGGATAATTTTGGTGGTTTCATCCTGCCAGACTCTCATTTTTCAGGAGCTTCTGACTAGTGGTTATTCAATAGCATTTTCATTGGCTTCAATGAAATAGAAATTCTAGTTTTTATAAATGAAATAAATTTATTTTATACATTTGTATTGAAGAAGTGATGATAAAGAAGTTGACAGCATGGTCAAAGACATACCTATGTATATATTGATCCATCTGACCATTTATACTAGTGTTAAGTGGAGAGAGAGATTTGAATGGAGTTAATCAAGAAAGTGAATATTTATTAGTGAATATTGCCTTGTAGGGGCTTCCCTGGTGGCTCAGACAGTAAAGAATCTGAGAGATCTGGGTTCAATGCAATGCAAGAGACCTGGGTTCAATCTCTGGGTTGGGTAGATCCCTTGGAGAAGGGAATGGCTACCCACTCCAGCATTCTGTCCTGGAGAATCCCATGGACAGAGGAGCTTGGAGGTCTACAGAGCGCGGGGTCACAAAGAGTCGGACATGACTGAGCAGCTTTCACTGGCTCACTCATTGCCTTGTAATGATACTTTTTGCTGCTTTAAACAACCTTGTAATTTTAGTCCACTTAAGGAAAGAATACTAGATTAAAAGCCCCTATGTATGTCACTTGAAATTATGTCCATTTTTCTTCCTCTTGAGAGAGAGACAATTAAATATACTTAAAGTTTCCATTTGTGAAATTGATGACTGTGAGTATTGCATAATAGGAATTAATTTTACTCATTATAGATAAGAAAATTAGTATTTTGTCCGTATTTAACATTCTAGGTTTTAGTGACATTTAACTGATTACTTATTTCAAAGTTGCTGAGTTAGTTTGTTGCAGAAATGGTCTGTGCATTCTTCAGGGACTATTCTTTTAAGGGTGGTGAAGCTTAATTTTGTCTCCCAACTCTGGATTCCTGAATCTTGACTATTAATTTGAAGTTCCTTTTAAGCTCATTTTTTCTTAACAATATCTCACTTTTTCTCACTAAGGCGTCCATGAAGCCACTTATTAGAGTGGATAAATGGAAGCAATTCTCTCTTTCTGTTGTCAGGTTCTACCTCTTTAACTCATTGACTGATTCATTCATAAATACATATTGATAACATTCTACATGTACTGGAAATAGTGGTGGGATCTAAAAAGTCAGCAGTAAACTAGAGAAATAGGATTGTTGCCCTGTTGACTGTCCAGGGTAGTAGAGGGAAAGATGCTGAGGACTTCGTGGATTCATTTTGTCTGATACTGATATTAGCATGAAAGAAATAGAGTAGCTCTGCATGTACGAGGGCTGTTACGACACAGGAAGCCCATTGTGCTATGGAAACATGTAAGGCGGGATCCTTGTCAGGCTCACCTTCTTCTGGGTCTTGGCCCATTCTCCCTATGTATGAAGGATGGAACATGTTGGACTTTCTTGGCCTGCAATTCTGACACTTTTAAATTCTCATTTAGTCTGTAAATTAGTAAGATTCAAATGTTAGGCTGGATTAATTACCAGCTGTTTTTTTTTTTAATATTTACATATAGACACACTGACATACACACACATGGGCTTCCCTGATAGGTCAGTGGGTAAAGAATCCTCCTGCAATGCAGGAGACATGGGTTTGATCTCTGGAAGGGGTGACGGAGGTAGGGAGAGCCCCTGGGGGAAAATGGCAACCCACTGTAGTATTCTTGCCTGAATAATCCCATGGACAGAGGAGCCTGGTGGGCTACAGTCCAAATGGTCACAAAGAGTTGGACACGACTGAGTGACTAAGCCTGCAAAGCTTATACAAATATACATATTTATATATAAATATATATATTCTATGTAGAAGATGTCATCTGTTTCTGTATTTGCAAAAAAAAATTACTTTGTGCAGTTATTTATGAGGTCTGAGGATTTTCCTTCTTTTCTTTATTTTTTAGATAATATAGACTGTTCTGGCTCAAGTGCTGGCTTGAAAATTTATTTGAAGAGTATTTCCCATTAATCGAAAACTTATTGCTCTATGGTTGTTTCTTGTATTATACCCTCAGATAATTTATTCAACAGCAACAGGAGCCTGGAGTTTTATTGTTCAGTCAACTTTGTGCTCACTTATTTGTGGGTTATGCTTCCATGCTGCTTTATAGCCTTGAAAGACTTCCCTATTATTGGTGAAGTAATTCCATTGTTTTACTTCAGCTCACTTCACATCTACATATTCAGTATTTTTTGCACATTATTTAGGTTAAGTAAATACCATTTTATTTCTCTGAATGGACTTTCTTAATTCTAGTCTGTACAATTGGTATGTAATCTTGTCCAAGCATTACTAAACTATAGCATTCTCTGCACATAGTAGGGTCTTCCCTAGTGGCTCAGCTGGTAAAGAATCTGCCTGCAATGCTGGAGACCTGGGTTTGATCCCTGGGTTGGGAAGATCCCCTGGAGAAGGGAAAGGCTACCCACTCCAGTATCCTGGCCTGGAGAATTCCATGGACTGTGTAGTCCATGGGGTTGCAAATGTCGGATAGGGCTGAACAACTTTCGCTGCACAGACTAAGGTCTTTTATGTTTCTGTGTTTTTGATTTTGCCCTTCTTTCTCCCTAAAATACTGTTTTCTCACATCCTCAAATTGTTTATTCAGCAAATCCAAAATCTCTTTGGGGGAAATGATTCTTTGATGCCTCAAAGTTGAGGATCTCCTTACTCACTTTTGTTCCAATGCTGCCCTCATATCACATGTCTTAGAGAGGTGTCAGGAGGGTTTCCATATTTCTGTGTGATGTAGCTTCATATTCTGAAGATCCACTCCTAGGACTTTTAAGCAGAGGTTTTTCTGAGAATTTTATTTTTCTGTATAGTGGCTATTCTGCATCAGAGCTTTTTTTTTTTTTCTTAACCATAGCACATTGTAGTTAAATCATTTACTTATCTTTCTCTTCATATATACTAGACAGACTTTAATGCCTTTGATATATTTAACATATTTTTACTTTTTGTAATCCAAATATCTAGAAAGTGTTTGAAATTACTGAATTTATTTATTAAATTATTAAAAATAATTCACTCATTTCTGTGTAAAGGCAGTGGTGGCACAAAAGAATGCAATGGTTTTCTCAGAGATTTTTTTCCTAAGCTTGTTGATATTAAACTAAAGATTTACTGTGAAGTAATATTTGAAGACCTTTTCTCAGTAAATAAATACTGGAGAGAACTAGAAATGACCTATTCTTGAATAAAATTAAAAATTGTTGCCCACAAAGGTCCATCTAGTCAAGGCTATGGTTTTTCCCGTGGTCATGTATGGATGTGAGAGTTGGACTGTGAAAAAAGCTGATCACCGAAGAATTGATGCTTTTGAACTGTGGTGTTGGAGAAGACTCTTGAGAGTCCCTTGGACTGCAAGGAGATCCAACCAGTCCATTCTAAAGGAGATCAATCCTGGGTGTTCATTGGAAGGACTGATGCTAAAGCTGAAACTCCAATACTTTGGCCACCTCATGCGAAGAGTTGACTCACTGGAAAAGACTCTGATGCTGGGAAAGGTTGGGGGCGGGAGGGGAAGGGGACGACAGAGAATGAGATGGTTGGATGGCATCACCGACTCTGTGGACATGAGTTTGAGTGAACTGCGGGAGTTGGTGATGGACAGGGAGGCCTGGCATGCTGTGATTCATGGGGTCGCGGAGAGTCGGACACGACTGAGCGAATGAACTGAATTGAACTGAAACCAGTTTAAAGCAATGGCTTCTTTTGGATATATAATTGTCATTCTTAATTGGCTCTTAGATCATATAAATTCAATAACTATTATAAATATTTGTCATTTCAAAATTATAATTTGAATTATTGATCCTTTCTAGGAATTTCTGAAGGCTACTTTTGAGAAACACATGAATTTGAGACTGGATTGCTTTCTTGGATTATATTCTTACTATTTGTTTCCGTTCCGTCGCTCAGTCGTGTCTGACTCTGCGACCCCATGGACTGTAGCCTACCAGGCTTCTCCGTCCATGGGATTCTCCAGGCAAGAATACTGGAGTGGGTTACCGTTTCCTTCTCCAGGGGATCTTCCCGACCCAGGGATCGAACCCGGGTCTCCCGCATTGGAGGCAGACGCTTTAACCTCTGAGCCACCAGCGAAGCCCTACTATTTGTTTACTGAGTCCATATTATAATTTTAAAGAAACTAGAAATTCTAATTTCACGGTGTATGCTACATAGTATAGTTATTATTTGCTACGAATTCATATATACAGTAATAAAACAGTGATAAGAGTCTTGTTTCTTTGAGAGCATTTGCATCGTATAATTTTGGGAGGACAAAAGTGGAAAAAGATAATTTTCTTTGACAGCAGGATATGTTATTCATATAAGATATACCCCTAGTTCAATCATTGTGCATTCATGTGTCAGATTTTATTTTGTTGTTTAAAAATGTATTTATATTAATCATATAAACTGCATTTTCTTGGTTTTTTTCCTTTGATGTTTGATACTACTAATATATCTGCATATATATATATATGAATTAATACTCTTAATTCATTGGCATTAACTGGAAGAAAAATTAGAAACTGGAAGTCTTTTTTGACTTATCAAATGTTGGAGTGAGTTAGGTTGGAATGGCTCATATAAACCTCTGAACTCTGTACTTTTGACTTTCCTCTTTTAATCCATACTATATCCCTACAAACTAAATATTCTTAATGAGCTTCCATCATGCAATTTCTGTACTCAAAAACATCTAGAAGTCCCCCATAGCTTATTAAATTCAAATTTGTTCTCTGACATTCATGGCGCTCCAAATCCCAATGAGATCCAACCTCTAGTCTCAACTATGACTCTTCCTCCATTCATGCTTCATTCAACAATAAAACTGAATTATTTGGCTTGTGCAGACTCTATTACTTTCCGCTCCTACTCTGTATTTCCTTCGGCTTGTCTTCACTGGAACACTTGCTCTTGTATCACTTCTGACTGTTCAAATTCATCTTATACTTCAGAACCCATTTCAGAACTCTGTAACTATATGAAACCTCTTCTGATTTATTTGCTCAACAAATATTAAACTGCCAGGCATCCGTCAAGGGCACAATGAATAAAAAATGTAAAATCCCTATGATCACAAGCTTATTTATTCGGTAGAAGTGTTTGCCAATAAGTAAACAAAAATACAGAATACTAGATGATGATAAGTACTATGACGGAAAAGACTGAAAATGCCTTGTAAGTGTGGACTAGGAAAGAAAGGCTGATATTTTATGGAGGGTGATCAGGAATATGTCCTTCCAGATGAGGGCACATTTTCAGAGAGACGAGAATGAGGCAGGGTGAGGAGGGGGAGTAAGTCATGAAGCTATCCGATAAAAGATAGGAAAGGAGAGTGAGTTCAAGAACTCTGGAGGCAGCAGCACGCTCCATGTGTTTACAAAATAGTCAAGAGGAGCTTGTAGCTAAAGAGGAGTGAGTGAGCTGGAGAGTCTCTAAAACCGTGAGAGAGAAGTAAGTCCAGAGCCAGCCTAAGGACTTGGACTTTCACAGAAAAAGCCAGGGAGGGTTTTGAGCACATGTGACTGGAAATGACTAATGTTATAAAGGATCACTCTGGTTACTGCCTTTGAATAGACTGAAAGGACACAGAGGGAAAGCTCGGGAGTACAAAAGTCTATATCCATCAAGATTTGATGGAGGAGTGAACCATGGTATTGGTGTAGGAAGTGACTAGATTAATATGGATTAAATATGAAACTGAATCCAGCCTCTGTACCTCAAAACCAAATTAAATCTTGGAGACAAGTTTTGGGTAAAGTAGAAAAGAATAGCTTTACTGCTTTGGTAGGCAGAGGGGACCACAGCGGTCTAATGCCCGCAAAACTGTGTGCCCCCCCGACGCCCCACCCCAGATGGTAGTGAGAAGTTTTATAGTAATAATTCAAAGACGGTGTGATTAGCTCATGGACATCCTTCTGATTGGTTGATGGTGTTGTAGGTTGAAGGCCACAGCATCAACCTTCTGGTTCTGAAGGGTCCGGGGTCTGCTTGCTTGTGGACAGCATACCATCATAAACAGTTAACTTCTTCCATCTGGTGAGGGTTTCAGTATGTGCAAAATAGTTCAAAGATATTGCTGTATGTATTCCTTGAAGGGGAACCAAGACCTTGCCCCAAGGTCACACTGTTGTTTCTCTTGCCTATTTGTTTCTCCCTGGTCTTGCATCCCCTCCCTTGCCTAATTACCAACTGCTTGAATCTGCCCATTGGAACTAGAGGGAGGTCCTGGAGGCTGAATGAAGCCTGTTTCCTGTAATGGAAGAAATGAAACACAGAAAGGCTTTTGTATCCAGGAGCCCTGCAGGGACCTGTTCCATATCAGTTTTGTAAAATAAATAAGTATGTTTAAAATGATAAGAAATCACAGAGAAAAAATTTTGAAGAAGATTGAAAAATTTTTCTTGATCTTCAAAGCTACTGTTAGTTTTTTTTATCTTTTGTCACATAATTTATTAAGCCCTTTACTTCCAATATCCATATTTAAACCTCTTAACAGCCCTAGAAAATGTAGGTATTATTATTGTATTTTTACATATGAGGTACTTAGAAGTAGAGAGTTGAATTATAAGAAAATATTATGTCTGTCTCCCTGTGTACTAAGAGAAGAAACAGTACAATAGGGAATAAATATATCAGAATGTTAATAGTAGTATTGTTCAGCTGCTCAGTCATCTTCAACTCTTGGAGACCCCATGGAGTACGGCTCCACTGTCCTTCAGTATCTCCCAGAGTTTGTGAAAGTGTTAGTGTCTCAGTTCTGTCCGACTCTTTGCAACCTCTTGGGCTGCAGCACACTAGGCTCCTCTCTCATGGGACTTCCAAGGGAAGAATACTGGAGTGTGTGGCCATTTCCTTCTCCAGGAGATCTTCTTGACCAAGGGACCTTCTTGACACAGGTCTCCTGCATTGCAGGCATATTCTTTACCATCTGAGCCACCAGGGAAGTTTGCTGAAATTCATGTCCATTGAGTTGATGATGCCATCCAACCATCTCATCCTCTGTCATCCCCTTCTCCTTATGCCTCAAGTCTTTCCCAGCCACAGGGTCTTTTCCAGTGAGTCAACTCTTTGCATCAAGTGGCCAAAGTATTGAGGCTTCAGTTTCAGCATCAGTTCTTCCAATGAATATTCAGTGTTGATTTCCTTTCTAACTGACTTGTTTAATCTCTTTGCTGTCTAAGGGATTCTTTCCCTTGACAAGAGTATTTTCTCTGTCCAAGAGTCTTCTCCAGTTTTTATAATATTTATCTACATCTCTTTTAAGAAAAGATGTTGATTTTGTTTAATTATTTTAAAATTCCTATACTTAGATGACTAGGATATTGCTTTTATAACCTGATAGACATTAAATGTGAAAATCATGCATTTAAACTCAGTTTACCAAACTTTTCTCATTTGGTATTTGACAAACTATGGTATTTGTACTCATATTTGGTTTCAAATTCTGCTCCTTGGGCAATTAAAGTAAGCTTCTCTGAGCTATAGTGTCTTATATATTCATTTCAGTTTAGTCACTCAGTCATGTCCGACTCTCTGTGACCCCATGGACTGCAGCACATCAGGCTTCGCTGTCTATCACCAGCTCCCCGGGTTTACTCAAATTCATGTCCATTGAGTCAGTGATGCCATGCAACCATCTCATCGTCTGTTGTCCCCTTCTCCTTCCACCTTCAATCTTTCCCAGCATCAGGATCTTTTCTAGTGAGTCAGTTCTTCGTATCAGGTGGCCAAAGTATTGGAGTTTCAGCTTCAGCATCAGTCCTTCCAGTGAATATTCAGAACTGATTTCCTTTAGGATGGACTGGTTGGACCTTCTTGCAGTCCAAGGGACTCTCAAGAGTCTTCTCCAACACCACAGTTCAAAAGCATCAATTCTTCAGTACTCAACTTTCCTTATAGTCCAACTCTACATTCATACATGACTACTGGAGAAACCATAGCTTTGACTAGATTGATCTTTGTTGGCAAAGTAATGTCTCTGCTTTTTTAATATGTTCTCTAGGTTGGTCATAACTTTTCTTCCAAGGAGCAAGCATCTTTTCATTTCACAGCTGCAGTCACCATCTGCTGTGATTTTGGAGCCCCCCAAAATAAAGTTTGTCACTGTTTCCATTGTTTCCCCATCAATTTCCCATGAAGTGATGGGACCAGATGCCATGATCTTAGTTTTCTGAATGTTGAGTTTTACATCAACTTTTTCACTCTCCTCTTTCACTTTCATCAAGAGGTTCTTTAGTTCTTCTTCACTTTCTGCCATAAAGGTGGTGTCACCTGCATATGAGGTTATTGATATTTCTCCTGGCAAACTTGATCCAAGCTTGTGCTTCATCCAGCCTAGCATTTCACATAATGTACTCTGCATATAAGTTAATTAAGCAAGATGACAATATACAGCCTTGAGTTACTCCTTTCCCAATTTGGAACCAGTCTGTTGTTCCATGTCCAGTTCTTGACCTGGATGCAGATTTCTCAGGAGGCAGGTGAGGTAGTCTGGTATTCCTATGTCTTGAAGAATTTTCCACAGTTTGTTGTGATCCACACAGTCAAAGGCTTTGGCGTGGTCAATTAAACAGGAGCAGATGTTTTTCTGAAACTCTCTTGCTATATCTATATTTATAAACTGAAGGTAATAATCCCAAGGTTTCAGTCTTGTTTTCAGGACACTGTTAGGCACAATGTCTGCCACATGATAAAACACAATAAATGACCTTTATTATTATGTTCATATTGTGTATGTTTTTGGGTTAAATTAGGTAAATAAGACAAAGGATGTATTATTGTAATATATGTAAAATAGTGTAACTGAAGTCATTCTGTATCTAATAAATTACTGTGGAAATTAATCCTAGCTAATAACTTTGCTTAATTTTTTCAATTTCATTTGTAGTCAGTATCATGACTTGATTATAGACTATTGTGCTACTTTGAAGATGGTGTTTATTTTCTTAATTTTTTCATATTTAATGTGTATTGATTTCTTTTTACTTTAAAATGCTGTGGATAATTTAAATAGGTTTGATTGCACTTAAATAATCAGCGAAGGATCATTTTTAGATTCTGGTTTAGTGTGGGCCAGGGTGATTTAGTGAAAAATTCCACTGACGTCAGTTGCAAACAGACTTGACGTCATTGTGGGTTCATTCTGTATTCATGTTTTAGGATTAGGTCCAGTTCCATAAAAATCATTGTAACTATGAAATTTATGTGGTACTGTCTCGAGTGTAAGTTAAGATACTCCTTTATTCACTTATATTTTTAAAAACAGCAGACAAAAATGTTTTCTGCAGTTAAGTAAATGTTGCCTTTTATAGTTAAAATTGTTTTTAAAGTTAATAAAATGAGAACTATTGAAATGACTTAAAATAATGACCCTTAAAATAATGACGTAAGCCTCATTTCCTAATAGACATGTGTGTGTATGTTTGTATATATGTGTGTGTATGTTTGTATATATGTGTGTGTATGTTTATACATATGTGTGTGTATGTTTGTATATATGTGTGTGTATGTCTGTATATATGTGTGTGTGGGGTGGGTTGTTGTTGAGTTTAGTCCACTCAGTTGTGTCCAACTCTTTGTGACCATAAGAACTGTAGCCCACCAAGCTTCTCTCTTAATGGTATTTTACCAGCAAGAATACTGGAGTGGGTTGCCATTTCTTTTTCCAGGGGATCTTCCGAACTGAGGAATCAAACCAGCATCTCCTGTGTAACCTGCATTGCAGGTGGATTCTTTACTGCTGAGCCATTGGTGAAGCCTATGTATGTGTGTGTGTGTGTATAGTGAATTTTTTTTTTCCTGTCTTTCACCTGGCAATCCAAATGAACAGCTGTTATTGAATAGATGCCAATTAGTGTGACTGAATTACATCATTTCCTTGAGGGGAAGAATGTGAGAAAAATAGAAAATAATGTAATCTTCTCCAATGTACTTCAGAATTATCAGTCTACTTAACTATTATTGTATAATTTACATTATATTGGTTTGACTTGCCTCTAAGTTCAGTTATTCCCATTGGCTTTCACTCTTCTTTAATGTCACTGGATTTTTTTATTCCAGTTATTGTAAAATAAACTCAGGATAACATTGTAATGATTCTCAATAAAGCTAAACAAAACTAGGGTCATTGTGTGAAGGGCACTGAGTATAATGAGCTCCATTATACTCACTCTGTTATAGATCTGTATGAATCACTAATGCTTCTCACTTCTCTGAAAGTAGATCTTTTAGCATCTCCTCCTAGATTAGAAATCATACTCTTCTTTTTAATAGTACCAAAAAAGTGTCACTGA